>NC_041400.2:80809277-80946777 GCF_900747795.2 Erpetoichthys calabaricus
CCTATGTAATGGCACATACTTACAAATTGTAAAACTGTGTAAACATTCAATTTCTGGCAAAATCATGACTGCTGATCATGCAGGAGAAGTTGTATTCCTTCCGCATGTTGAGTTAGATACTGGCGATACTTCAGTACCATTACCATTCATCTTGCATAGACGACAATTTCCAATACTTCTAGCATTTGCTGTAACTATAACTAAATCTTAGGGCCAGAGTTTTGACCATGTTGGAGTATACCCTTGGACCAACAGTGAGCAAAGCGAACTTTCAAGAGGGGGATTGGGCTGCCATAAGTGGCCAGGGGGGCACACCTCCTACCATATACATACATACAGTTTATATGTATTTATGAATTTTGCAGTTGTGTTTGTAATTTGGGCACACAGTATAATTCTTTTAGAATATACAGTACTGTGCAAAAGTTTTAGGCAGGTGTGAAAAAATGCTGTAAACAAAGAATGCTTTCAAAAATGGAAGTGTTAATCATTTATTTTTATCAATCAACAAAATGCAGTGAATGAACAAAAGAGAAATCTAAATCAAATCAATATTTGGTGTGACCACCCTTTGGCTTCAAAACAGCATCAATTCTCCTAGGTACACTTGCACACAGTTTTTGAAGGAACTCGGCTGGTAGGTTGTTCCAAACATCTTGGAGAACTAACCACAGATCTTCTGTGGATGTAGGCTTCCTCACATCCTTCTGTCTCTTCATGTAATCCCAGACACACTCGATGATGTTGAGATCAGGGCTCTGTGGGGGCCATACCATCACCTCCAGGACTTCTTGTTCTTCTTTAAGCTGAAGATAGTTCCTAATGACTTTGGCTATATGTTTGGGGTCACTGTCCTGCTGCACAATAAATTTGGGGCCAATCATACGCCTCCCTGATGGTACTGCATGATGGATAAGTATCTGCCTGTATTTCTCAGCACTGAGAACACCATTAATCCTGACCAAATCTCCAACTCCATTTGCAGAAATGCAGCCCCAAACATTCATGGAACCTCCACCAGGCTTCACTGTTGCCTGCAGACACTCATTATTGTACCACTCTCCAGCCCTTTGATGAACAAACTGCCTTCTGCTACAGCCAAATATTTCAGATTTTGACTCATCAGTCCAGAGCACCTGCTGCCATTTTTCTGCACCCCAGTTCCTATGTTTTCGTGCATACTTGAGTTGCTTGGCCTTGTTTCCACGTCGGATGTATGGCTTTTTGGCTGCAACTCTTCCATGAAGACCACTGCTGGTCAGACTTCTCCAGGCAGTAGATGGGTGGCCTGGGTCCCACTGGTTTCTGCCAGTTCTGAGCTGCTGGCACTGCTGAACATCTTCCGATTTCGAAGGTAATAAGCTTGATGTGTCTTTCATCTACTGCACTAAGTTTCCTTGGCCAACCACTGCGTCTATGATCCTCAACGTTGCCCATTTCTTTGTGCTTCTTCAAAAGAGCTTGAACAGCACATCTTGAAACCCCAGTCTGCTTTGAAATCTTTGTCTGGGAGAGACCTTGCTGATGCAGTATAACTACCTTGGGTCTTGTTGCTGTGCTCAATCTTGCCATGATATGAAACTGTCTTCCACAACCTCACCTTGGTAACAGAGTTTGGCTGTTCCTCACCCAGTTTTAAGCTTCCTACACAGCTGTTTCTGTTTCAGTTAATGACTGTGTTTCAACCTACGTGTGACACTGATGATCATTAGCACCTGTTTGGTAGAATTGGTTGATCATACACCTGACTAGAATCCTACAAAATCCCTGACTTTGTGCAAGTGTACCTATAAGAATTGATGCTGGTTTGAAGGCAAAAGGTAGTAACACCAAATATTGATTTGATTTTGATTTTTCTTTTGTTCGCTCACTTTGCATTTTGTAAATTGATAACAACAAACAATCATTATTTATATTTTTTTGTTTACAGCATTTTTTACACCTGCCTAAAACTTTTGCACAGTACTGTATATACTGGAAAAGAACCAAGTTTGTCTTTCACTTACACATGTATAGTATAATATGTGCTTTTCAGTAAGGCAAATTCATGAGATGGTGATTTATTTTAAAATAATAAAAGCAGTAAAAGAAATTTTTATTTTTATTGCTTCAAAACAATACAAATTTACAAATCTGTTGCTAGCATTTCATAGCATTTTTTCCCCTAGATGTTTCCAGCCACCTGGAAACATATTTTGTACCGTCTTTTTGGTGTTTGGAAAGATACGTGAAAGGTAATGTTAAGTTTTTTGGTAAATACGTAGTTAGAATTTGCATATTTATTTTGCTGTAATTTCTTCTCACAACGTTGTTCCTTCACCATATGTATAAATTCTAAAAGAGCCATGCTTGGCCTTCATTTCGATATCTAATACTTGTGCTTTCAAGTAAAGCATACTCATAAGGCAGCTGTTTATTTCATTTTCAACACAGCAAAGGCTGAACAAATATTTTTTTTAACTACTTGAACACAATAAAAATAGACATGTTAGTTGTGGAAATTTCATAACCAGTTCCTTTTTTTTTGTTATTGCTGACACATTGTAAGCACATTCCAACACTTGTGCTAATAAGAATATTAAAAGTGTATTTTTTTTGCTAAATATTTCATTGATTTTTGCAACTTACTGTGCTGTCATTTACATAAAAAATACTTCTCTGGTTGAAAATATTCTGAAAGAGAAATGTCTGCACTTTTAATGTATGGAGCATGTATATTGAGTTAAGTATGGAGAATTTAAGGCCAGTTAAAGTAACAGAAAACAGCAAAAATTGAGGCCAGGTTTAAACAGCTAATAAAATAGACAGTGCTTTACAAATTGTGAAACATATTTGTTTGACTGGCTGGCATTAATGCTGTAGTGATAGACTCCATTTGTACACTATGGTGGGACCATCACTATTTGAAAACGCTATACCATGAACACGAGTTGTCATTTGAACATGTTTTTTTTTTCCATCTTGTCTGTACTCTGCATTATGGTGCATGTTACTGAAAATGCAGACAGACTTCTTTTTGGGCATATATACCGTCAGCATGACAATGCCAGATATAAACACTAGTATGGCGAATTGCTCGCGTACTAAAGTGACTTTAAATGCAGGTGGAAGTCCCATTTTACTTTATGGTGCCAAGCAAATTTGTGTAGCAGTCTATTAGCCAGCGAAAGCATTGTGAAGAAACTGTCTGTTATGATCCTGCTTTTGTCTAGTTTGATAGTGGTCACGGGACATTGTATCATTGATTGCCAGTACAACAAATAGTTCTGAGCAGAATCAAGCACACTACCCACTGTGGTCATCACTGCTCTTGTGAAAAGAATGGAGATGAACGGCATCAACTCAGAGAGGGAGAGGCAAGTTTGTTGCACCACGTGAACATCACTGAGAGAATAAAACTGAAAAATAATAAAAAAAAAAAAAAGTGCTAACTTTTACAAGTAGTCAAAATTTACACCGGGTGTTACAGAGTCAAATCAAATGTATGTTTTTATTACATTATAGTAATAATAATAGCAGCTCACTACTCAAAACATGGAGTGCTCGGTCTCGAACCAGCAACCTTTTGGTTATAAGGCAGCAACTCATAACTCTACACCATCCAGCAATATACATTAGCTTTCTGTCAATTGACATTTGAGCTTGGGTTTGTAACTCATTGATAGCCATATGAAAATTTTTTTTTTACTTTGGTTATATTTTTGAACAAAAGCGCACAAGTTTATTTGATATTTGGACTAAAGTCTTCATACATTATACACTTCACATCATTATTAGTATAACATGGAAAAAGTTTCTCCTTTAGGTATGTGTTCAGCGCTACTTGCCTTGCATTTCATTTCATTCTACACTTACCCAGATCTTTGTAGACACGGAACACACATGACATGCATGTATTCGAAATAATGATATACTGTATTATTTACCCTATGCAACTCCAGGCACCTCACATGAAGATAAGGAGCCTTAGCTTGAGCCGAGAGAAGTTTTTGACTGATTTCAGCTCCATCAGTATGGGGGTTTTGGGATAGCAGACTGCTTGCACTGATCAACACATTTGCAAAACAAAAGATGCTGATGGAGAGGTGCGAAGGAAAATTTAAGGTGGGCTGGGATTCTAGTGTTAAGGAGATTCTTGTTAATGTAATCCTGCAGCAGCAAGATGATATCCAATAATACTATCAACTTCTTGCTATTACAGAGACATTTAAAAGTAAAACATCTGCAATTTAAAGATATTTTGCAATTATTATTGGAAAGCATTTTTGGAAAGCACATCATCCTAGCTTTTGACAACTAAGTCAATACTACATATGCCAAGAGAAAGTTTCAGTTTCCATGCTGAATATCTACAGCTTTCAAATGTACAGTTAGATCAGTAAGTATTTGAAATGAAACAATCAAGATGTGATTGAAGTGTAGACTTACAGTTTTAATTCAAAGGGTGTTTAACAAAAACTTTGTACGAGCCATTTAGAAAATAACTGCCTGAAGTCTGGAACCCATGACCATCTCCAAGTACTGGGTTTCCTCCCTACTGTTACTTTGACAGTTGACAAGGATTTACTGCAGCTGTCTTCAGGTGCTGCTTGTTTTCTGGAATTTCTGTCTTCAGTTTTGTGTTCAGCAAGTTAAATGCATGTCCAGTTATGTGTCGGTTGACTGACCTCTTTGACTTGAAGAGCACTTGGTTTGCTTTCATAGAATTTTTTGGTTCATTGTCCATCTGTACCAGGGCATGCGGTCTTAATCAGTTTCGTAACATTTGTCTGAAATCCGAGAAGATAGTATAGCCTATACACTTCAGAAATCATCTTGCTACTTCTGTCAGCACTTTTATCATCCATAAACACTAGTGACCCAGTTCCACTGGCAGTCGCACATGCCCATAACACTGCCTCTGCCATGTTTCAAAGATGATGTGCTGTAGTATGATACAGACCATGAGTCATTCCTTCTCTTCTCTATCCATTATTCTGGAACATATTGATCTTAGTTGCATTTATCCAAAGAAAACTGTTCCAAAATTGTACTTTCTTAAGAAAATATTTTCAGGCAAAAGTCTAATCTGTTCTTCCTATGCTTGAGGCTTACCAGTGGTTTGCACCAAACCCTCTGTATTTACTTTCATGAAGTCTTAATTGTAGACTTTGACAATGATAGGCCTACCTCCCAGACAGTTTTCTTGGTTTGGCTAAATGTTGTGAAAGGGGTTATATTTCACCAAGGAAAAAAATCTGCAATCATCCAGCACAGTTGTCTTCCATTGTTGTCTGTCTCGTTAAGAATGTACCAGATGGCTGACTTACCTCTCCTGGTATTTCTACTGTCTCTCTGATGGGTTTGTTTTGTTTTCTCTGCCTAATGATGGCCTATTTTTACTTGCAAGGGCAGCTCTTTGGACCTCATATTGAGAGTTCATACATACAAAGGCAAATTCCACACTTGCAGTCAACTGCAGACCTTCTACTTGCTTAACTGTTAATGAAATAATGAGGGACCTGCTCACACCTGGCTATGGAACAGCTTGTCAATCAACTGTCCAAATACTTTTGAACCCCTGCATGTGAAGTACCATGTATAAAAATAACTGTCATTCCTAAATATCGTATACAATGTTTTTGTTAAAATATTTGAATTAACATAAAACACCACCTTCTGGGAACAGCAGCTGTTTTAAACTGATCTTCCAGATAGGATGTTGGACATCTCTGGGTCCACAGTACTTGAGGAAGATCCTCCAAATATCTGTGAACCACCCAATCTCACTGAGATTGTGCATAGGTGGTGAACCAGCTGAGGGTAGGGAACGCTGCACGGATCTATGGTATGCAGGGTGAAGTTCTTCAGTTTGGTGGTATGGCTGTCCTCCTGGCACTGCAAATAATCTTTGTTTCCAATTGGGAGATGGGCATCATCCCAACTAATTGGAAAACGGGACTTGTCGTCCCTATCTGGATAGAGAAAAGGTGATTGGATGGATTGCAACCACTACCGGGGGATAACACTGCTCTCTGTGCCAGGTAAGGTCCTCGCTAGGGTCGTCAATAGGATCCACGATCACTTGCTCAACTACCAGCAACTGGAGCAGTCTGGTTTTATGCCCAAGAAGTCTACCATCAACTGCATCCTAGCACTGAGTGTTCTTCTTTAGCACAAATGCGAATATCGTCAGAGTTTCTTTGCAGCCTTTGTCAATTTTCGTAAAAGTCTTCAACTCAGTTGATCGAGTTGCTCTAGGGGACATACTAAGACTTTGTGGAGTCCCCCAAAGTTGCTAGATAACATGGCCAGAGAGTGGGTGAGAGTGTCAACCTTGTTGAGAGGTTTACTTACCTTGACAGTGACATTCAAGTCTCTGGTAATTCTTCCTATGAAATCAGTAGACGGACTGGGAGAGCATGAGGTTGCTGGAAAGGGGTGTGTGGCAGTTCTGATACCTTTGCAAACTGATGAAGGTCCAAGTCTTTAGAGTCTTGGTGTTTCCCATTTTGCTATATGGCTGTGACACATGGACGCTATCCAGTGACCCGAGACAAAGACTGGACTCCTTCAATATGATACATGTTCGGAGAATCCTTGGGTACAGCTGGTTTGACTTTGTGTCGAATGAATGGTTGCTCACAGAGTCCCAAATAAGATAGATTACCAGCATTGTGAGGGAGCATCAGTTATGGCACTACAGCCATGAGGTGCAATTCCCAGATGGTGATCTCGCTCTCAGGGTCCTCATTGCTAAGGACTTAAGTGGCTGGACCAGTCCAAGGGGACACCTACTTAACACCTGGATGAGGCAGATAGATGATCATTTCTGGAGAGTGGGACTGGACTGCGTTTCTGCCTTGGGGGTTGCCAACCGGGATCCCAAGCTATTTCGTTGTGTGTGGCAACGTGCTGTACCAGTGCATGCTCCCCAACCTGACCAGACCTGGATCTTTGAATTAACACTGAAAGCCTACATTTCAATCATGTAATGATATCTTCATTTCAAATCCATTGTGATGGCGTACAGAGCCAAATTTATGAAAAGTGTGTCAATGTCCAAATACCTATGGCCCTAATTGAAGCTATGAGGTTCTTGTTGTCATTCCTAACCTCATACCTCTGTAAGAGTATTTTTCTTCCCCTAAACTAGAAGTACAGACTTCCTGTAGAGAATAGCTCAAGACTAAAAGCGTCATGTATTTCATCAAACCTGTGATGAAAGAAGCAAGGTCATCCAACTTATTACTGATGATTTGAATACAATTTTAAAAATACCACCAAAACATAAATTATTTTTTAAGTCTATAGGCTGCATGCTAATTATTGGTACTAGCATGTGCAAGACATTTTTCCTCAGAAATGACATATATTATAGTGTCACACATGTGTACATAGGGGACAGCATAAGGGTTCTGGTAATGAACAATGGATAATCAGTCAAGAATAAGACATGTTTCTGAAAACACATTATTTGCTAAAAAAAAACAATTCTGTATAATGCATTTTTTGCTTTAATCATATGGGGTTTTGCCTGCGGGTGCCCCAAAAGTTTGTGCCTCTGTCTCACTCTCTTACAGTGGCATAGTTGGAAGGATTCTGTGCATATTGAGAAGGATGAGTGAGCAACAAGAAAACACTGGCATAGTGCAAGCAATGAACGAGGAGATTCAGGCTTTAAAGGTCCAGGTCAGGGAACAATGAATTCTGCTCACTGAAGTAGGGGAACGTAACCAGGCATGTGCCGCTCTTCAGTGGAAAGTTACTACCATTACGCCCTGATTTTTGAACTTACAATGGCATCCTGTCATCACTGGGAATGTATAGTATGAGCACACATATTGCTGCCACTCTTGAGGGGATCAATGACCTCAATAAGCAGATTACTGTTGATTATGACCAACTCAAGACTGAGGTACTACTGAGGTATGGCAACAACCTGGATCAGCAGGCAAGAGCATGCTAGGAGTGGAAATTCAACTCTGAGTGGCCGTCATGCTTACAACTTGTAGGGCAGAGTGGGGTGGTGGTTGAAGCCACGGGTAAACGACACTAAAAAGATTGCTGAAATGGTGGCCTGTGACTTCCTAGTAAACACTGCCTGATTTCCTTGACCCCCAGTCCAGAGGCTATGGATGCCTTCATTACGCCCTCAGGCAACATTGTAAAGCCTTGCATGTCAAGCGTTAAGAACAGTCCGCTACCCTATTCCTAACTGTTCCTGCTTTGGTAAGCCAATGAGCTACAGCTGGGCACAAGGAGAAAGGTACCGTTTTCACCGTCAACCCTCTTTCCCTTTCCTCCACTGAGGTCTTGTGATAAATTAGTAGATCACCACCACACTCACTGTATCCGGAAGTAACATTTTAATTGATGCTCAACCTTGCATGCTTCTGAGATAGTGGGAATCCAGGTCGACAAGTCTAACCTGTATCTATGGGAGAAACTCAAATGTATAGGTCCACCTGATGTATAATCACTTACCAAGGGGTGACTCGTAAAATCAGAGTAGCAGTTAAGTGCTCCTGACCTATCCATGGATCATGGGGCATCTGCATTACTGGGTGGCCGCAACAGAGGCAGAAGGCGAGACATTGCAGAACACTGTTTCACCCATTGAGGTCACACCGGATCCACTATCACTTTCAATTTAGGCAAACTCTGGCTTCGCTCAAAAGAGAACAATGGAACAATGATTTCCTTAAGTTTGCCAAGGATGCAGTTTTCCTGATTGATAGACAGTGTACATCACTTCCAATGCCACTGGGTCTGCACTTTGAGCTTAATAATGACTTGTTGTACCGTGTAGTTGAGTATAAAGGTGAGATGAAGTCATTGTTGTTAGTTCCGCAAACTTACCAGTGGAAAGTTTGTAAGCGAACACACACCCATCTCCTAGGTGCCCACCTAGGAAAAGAGAAGATGTTAGAGGCTTTGAGGCTCAAAATGTGATTGTCATGTTCATATCTACAAAAATGAACCAAACTGTGGGGGCAATTGCCTGAGAGTTTGAAAGAAGACCCTTCAATACAATACACCGCAGCATGGTGGCACAGTGGGTAGCGCTGCTGCCTCGCAGTTAGGAGACCCGGGTGCGCTTCCTGGGTCTTCCCTGCATGGAGTTTGCATGTTCTCCCACGTGTCTGCGTGGGTTTCCTCCGGGTACTCCGGTTTCCTCCCACAGTCCAAAGACATGCAGGTTAGGTGCATTGGCGATTCTAAAATTGTCCCTAGTGTGTGCTTGGTGTGTGTGTGTGTGTGTGTGTGTGTGTGTGTGCATGCCCTGCAGTGGGCTAGTGCCCTGCCCGGGTTTTGTTTCCTGCCTTGTGCCCTGTGTTGGCTGGGATTGGCTCCAGCAGACCCTTGTGACCCTGTAGTTAGGGTATAGCGGGTTGGATAATGGATGGATGGATATAACTTAATTGTACACACATGAAATTAGCCAATGAGACTTTTTACGAGAAATAAGTGACATTTAACTGTGATCAATCCCAGTTCATTAAGAAACTTGACTCAGAGTAACAGCAACTTTAAGAAAATACCTGACTACAGCATAGGACAGAAGAAGTGCCAGACAGATAGCAGTGCTTATATATGTGCAATAGATAAGTTGGGAGGTACGATGCCATCATCATCACTCCCCCTCTCTCTCTGGATGGGTCAGGGAAGGGCCACAACAAACTACTGAAGTAAATCCTTGATTATTTGACTAAAGGAAATGGCAGAATTCAAGGCAATGATCAATCCAAGGTTGACTGTTTTTGAAGCAAGTATGCTAACCAAATCATATAGGCTGTGTTTCAAACTGAACCCTAACATACATAAAAGAAAAAAAAAAAAAAGAAAAAAAAAAAACAAACTAAAATGTAAAAAATTACATATTTATATTTTAGAGTCCCCCCCTATAACAACTCTAGTGTCTGTCATGATGCAAAGCACTACAAACACCAGTACTCTTGCAAGCCAGAGCCTTCTTTGGATGGAATGTCAGTCTGAAGAGATATTAAATATTTGCTCATGTGAGTACCAATACTTCCTTTGCTTTCAATCCAGAATTTTCCTATAGACATACTCATTAAATAAACGTGCCTTGAATATCCCATCTTACGGCATCTGCCCTTTGCTTGGGTTCAGAGCATTCTGACCGTCTGTTTACTTTTAATAAATAATCTGAGATCAAAGGGCTTTTCACATGTACAGTAGTTCTCTCTCATGGCTTTTCTCAACTTAACTTCTTCTATTGGGGTGACTTTAAACTGGCACCCCAAACTAAACTGGACTATGCTTGCTAATAAAACACAGTACTCTACAAGCTGCTTCACAGAAACAATGACAACAGCTAAGGTAACTGTGTTAGAATTCAAAAATCTAGTATGTAACAACTATGCACCAAGTATATGAATATTGTTGGGGCAAAAATTATAAGCTAAAACATAGATAACAATCCAACAATAACAACAGAAATAATAACAAAAGCAGAAATAATAATATTCAAACTAGTATCATAAGAACCACACGTGGCAAAATAAAATTAAATGTTCAACATGGCAACTCTGGGCTTTGACTGCATTGCTAAAGAATTATTTAAATCAAAGAATAAGCATCTCTCAAACAGGCTTACATAAAAAAAAAATTTCACCTTCCGATTTGGAATGTTTAACTTATATCACCAAGGATATGATAAGCAGATATCATAGGTAAATGTTTAAAGATAATAATTATAATCACAAAATTCAGTATAATTTAAGTATATTATTCTAGTCAGTTTAGTTAAATATAATTTATACAGTGTTATGGTGTATAAAATCTGTACATTTTGGTTTAATTTTCCATTATATTTTGGTCAAGATAAAACAGATGAACTACAATTAAGACAAATCAAAGCAGGTTTTCTTACACCTCACTTTTAAAACAGCTGTTTCCAACATTGAAACGAAGACATTCTGATGGCTCAATTATTTTACAGCCTGGGAAAGGATGCTGAGCTGATACTTCAGGCTATTGATTACTTTATGGATGGACATCTGGGACAACAATTGGGTTTATGGCCTGGGAAAGGGAGACTGAGGCAATATCAAAGAACTTTATTTTCTGGGAAAGAGTTTGAGCAAAATTCATCAATCACATTGACAGCCAGCCAATCAGGTGCATATGTTGTGAAACCAAGGCATGACATTTCATAATAAATATGCCTTGGTTTGAAAGAGGAAAGAGGAGAGAGCAGAAAGGAGGAGAAGAAGAAAGAGAAGAAGGAGAAGAAGAGGAACAGACGAAGACGGCACTGGTCGTCAGAAAGGCATCACGAACATTGATTGCTAAATCAAACGCCTTCCTGGGACGTTCACCCTTGTCATCTGTAACTTTTTCGTAAGCTTTTCCTAAAGACAATATATATTCAGACTTTTCTATCAGTACCTATTTTCTATTATTCTTTGTTCCAGTGGTATTATTATTATTATTATTATTGTAATAAACACCATGCTGCTTTTAACTTTCTATGCTTTGTCTTAATGTCTAGAGTGATTGAATTAATAAGTTAGATTTCTTTGAGCACCTGATGACAGCCAGATTTTTTGCCATTACTTCTGTGCTGCGAGGTTTATAAGGCTGAGAGTGAATGCGCCACTCAATAGAAGGGGCAGTACGACAAGAAGAAGGAATTCTTGGCTGATAAATGGCCTATAGTCAAGAGTGCCGAGTCTGTGTATGTTTAAATGTATTCTTGTAGACCAAAAGTAATATTTAGGTCTGAGATATCACTAAAACATCATATGTCGTTTGTGCCGATAATAAGTAAGTCTCTTGAAGTGCTGAGTGACAGGCTGATGTGTGGTTTAAAGTGCTAAGGGTTAATCAGCGTGTATGTGTCATTCATGGGGCACTGTTTTGGTTAGGGTCTGTGTGTGTGTTTATCTATGTGTGTATGTGTTCATTTTAAAGTGCAACAGTAGACCAACCCGATAACGAACTTGACGAGAACATTTACCCTTGAGAAAACAGGTAGAGGGTAAGTAGAGAGAAATACTACAATAATACATACAGTTATAATTTATCGGGTTACATGGTAAAATTATAATGTGGTGTCACTATTAATATAAACTACTGAGTAGGCTGCAGGTTTCAACAAAGTGCTGCCCACACAAATCTTTGTTTATACTGCTGTTCAATGTGTGCTTTTTTTCACACATTTGAGAAAAAGAAAGCCTACCAAAACAGCCCAACTGCAACATGTTTACTGCAATGTCATTCCTTACGTGCATAATTTTCCCATGAAGTCTTGCAGAAAGTTCCCAAGGCACCTTTGAACACATGCCATTGTGA
Source organism: Erpetoichthys calabaricus (assembly GCF_900747795.2). NCBI lineage: Eukaryota > Metazoa > Chordata > Cladistia > Polypteriformes > Polypteridae > Erpetoichthys > Erpetoichthys calabaricus. The sequence continues at coordinate 80,821,581 of NC_041400.2, forward strand.
GAAATGAATAACTGGGCAATACCCTGCACTATAAACAATTTTAAGGTAGCATTTGGGGGAATCCTGGCAAAGTTATACATTCAGTATGATAAAGGGGTTTATATACTTTACGTTTCTTTCTTAGAAGTTTAGACTAATTGCATTTCTGCATTGTGGTTATTGATCAGTATTTTTCTTATTGTGGACAGACAGACAGACAGACAGACAGACACACACACACGCGCACACACATATACATACATACGCACTCCCAAGGGGAAATTCACATACTCCAGCAGCAGCGTACTGGTAAAAAACAATATTAAAGAGTGATAAAAATGCAGGTAAAACAGACAATAACTTTGTATAATGTTAACGTTTACCCCTCCGGGTGGAATTGAAGAGTCGCATAGTGTGGGGGAGGAACGATCTCCTCAATCTGTCAGTGGAGCAGGATATTGACAGCAGTCTGTCGCTGAAGCTGCTCCTCTGTCTGGAGATGATACTGTTTAGTGGATGCAGTGGATTCTCCATGATTGACAGGAGCCTGCTGAGCGCCCATTGCTCTGCCACAGATGTCAAACTGTCCGGCTCCATGCCTATAATAGAGCCTGCCTTCTTCACCAGTTTGTCCAGGCGTGAGTGTGTGTGTGTGTGTACATGCCAATGAAAGAGTTTTTGCTGGTAGTGCGTAAGATGCAGGTTTAAATAGTTTCCTTCAAATATTAATAGTTCAATGTGAAAAATGAAATATACAGTTCCAGGTCCATAAGTTTTTGGATAGTGGAACAATTTTCCTAATTTTGGCCCTGTATGCCACCACAATGGATTTTGAAATAAAGCAATCATAATGTGATTGAAGTGTAGACTTTCAGCTTAATTTAAGGGGTTTGCCAAAAATATCATATGAACTATTTAGGAATGACAGTCATTTTTCTGTATAGCACCCCCTCCATTTCCAGGGGCTGAAAATAATTTGGACATTTGACCGACAAGCTGTCCCATATGCACGTAGGAGCGGTTCCCTCAATATTTCACTAACTTTTAAGCAGGAAGTTTGGAAGTTGTCACTGTGAACTCTTAGTATGAGGTCCAAAGAGCAGTACATGCAAGTAAAAAACAGTCCATTATTAGATTGAGAAAACAAAAAAAAACCTTTAGAGTGATAGCAGAAACTCAAGAAGTGGTCAAATCAAAGAAGGAATACACTGGTGACCTCAGCAACACCAGAAGGGCTGGGAAACAACAGAAGAATATTGTGCTGGATGACTGCAAAATTCTGTCCTTGGTAAAGAAGAATCCATTCACAACATTTAGCCAAACCAACACCACTCTCCGGGAGGTAGATCTATCACTGCCTAAGTCTACAATCAAGAGAAGACTTTATGAAAGTAAAGACAGAGGGTTTACCACAAGGTGAAAACCACTGGTAAATCTCAAGCATAAGAAAGACAGAATAGATTTTGCCTTTTTTTAAAAGCCTATCCTGTTCTGGAACAATTTTCTTTAGACAAAAGAAAACTAAGATCAATATATACCAAAATGTTGTAAAGAGAAAGAGTATGGAGAAGAGAAGAAATGTCTTGTGAATACCACATCATCTGTGATACATGGTGGAGGCAGTTTTATAGCATGACTGCGAATGGAAGTCGGTCACTAGTGTTTATTGATGATATACCTGCTGGCAGTAGGGCTATAATATCTGCTCAGATTCACTGAAATGCTGCAAAACTGACAGGATGACGCTTCATAACACAGATGAACAAAGAGCCAAAATAGTGCTGGGAGGTATACCGGTTCATGCCGAAAACCGTTTTTTATTTTTGTTATGATATGGATTTTTCTTATACCGCAATACCGGTTTAAATAGCTTAAACAACGTTTGGAACGTGGCGCAGCGGAAAACTGCTTAAGGGGGGACCTTTTTCACTGCTACACCGCTAAACACGCATGCAACAGAGTACATGCGTTAGTGGAGGTATTGAGCGATGAAAATGGACAGAGAACATTCAGAAACTGAAGCTGTAGCAGATGATAAAGTTGAAAGTGATGACACAGAAGAATTTTTGCCAAGATAAGGAGCTGTGTCTGTTGTCAGGGGATACTTTGGTTTTAAAAGGTCGGATGTAGACCAAACAACTATTTACTGCAAATGTCGAGCTAACGTTGTTGCCGGAGGCAGCAACAAGAGCAATTTGCTGCACCACCTTAGCCGCAAACATGCTTTGGTGTACCATGAATGTATGGAACCAAGATTGGCACCCTCGGGTAAAACTGAAAAGGCTAGAGGACACTCGAGTCAGATGCGTTTGCCAAAGGTACTGCCTACAACAAAAAAAGCAAGCAGTGGATCGAGAACCAACACCATTACAATCCATATAGCTAATGTGTCAGTGGACAGAGAATGGAAACATTAACAGAAAGTGTAGTTGGTTTACAAAAAATATTTACTATTTATTCCTTTTCTAAGACATGTTCAGTGCAATACAACTTTTGACAAGCACCTCTGGATATTTTACTAAGTCTAAATGCCTCTTTGGATGGTAGAAAAAATGTTGTCAAAATGATAGAATTAGAATCTACGAAAAAACTTGTAGATACAGCACACCTTAAATCCATTCGCACCTCTCAGTCAGCGTCTTTTGTCCAGTAAATGTGCCGATAAAGACAAGCAGCCTACTATTCCATCCCCCCACAGCTGCAAAATGTGCACAAAGTTCTCCCAGCTTATGCCTTGATTGATTATCTGGGAGTAAAGTGCTGGAGTTTTAGAGTGGAAATGATAGATCGTTATTTGGAACACATGCATTTCATGTGTGTTCTGTTTCTACAATAATCTGTGTAAACACATTGTTTAAACAGAAACATTTTTCATATTTTAGTAGTAAATGACAAAATGTTGGCATAAACTATATAATGTGTGAAGTCTGAAGTCCAAAGATCAAATAAACACTTTCACAAAAGGTTCAAGGATAAAACAACAGCTTCCGTGGCGTAGCGGTGAGATTTGCCGACTTGTAATCAAGAGTCCCCGGTTCGATCCTGACTGACTCCTATATTTGCCGTTTTCAGTAGTGAGCTGCTCTTATTGTTAATATTATACAGTACTCACATACATTTGGTTTGCGTCCATAACAGACGGTGTACATTTATAGTGCTTGTGAAAGTTACCGTTTTATTTTCACTTTTATTCTCTCAGTCACAATCACGATACATACTACCGCCCATGCCCACCTTAAATCCGTTCGCACCTCTCCCTCAGCATCTTTTGTCCTGTAAATGTGCCGATTAAGACAAGCAGCAAGCAGCCTGCTATTTCCATCCCCCCACCGACTTAGAACGTGCACAAACATCTCCCAGCTCATGCCTTGATTGATTATCTGGGAGTGAAGTGCTGGAGTTTTAGAGTGAAATAGATTGTTATTTGGAACACATGCATTTCATGTGTGTTCTGTTTCTACAATAATCTGTGTAAACACATTGTTAAAACAGAAACGTTTTTCATATTTTAGTAGTAAATGACAAAATGTTGTCAAAATATATAATGTGTGAAGCCTGAAGTCCAAAGATCAAATAAACACTTTCACAAAAGGTACGCATTTGCTGCGACCACTTCGGTGGCACAACGGTATCAACTGTTGACTGATAATCAAAACTTCATGGGTTTGAGACTGGACGAGTACGTTTTGAGAAGTGAGCTGCTGTAACAGCCGGTGTAAATTTATGAAACTTGTAAAGCTTAGTTTTTTTTTTTTTTTTTTTTTTTTTTAATTCAGTTTTATTCTCTCAGTCGCATTCACGATTCCACCCCCCAAACCCCGCCCCCCCCGATCTGGCTCTTATATAAAAAGTACAGTGACAGCAGCTTCCACCTGCAGCTATAAACTCTTCAGTACGCAAGCGACTCTCCACACTAGTGTTTAGATCTGGACGGTGTATGTGCCCAAAAAAGAAGTCTGACTGCATTCTCGCACCATTACTAATAATATTAGTGTGGCAATGTTTTCTGGTACTATTCTGGTCATAAAATGATTTCTTCAAAATGTCACATATATTTGTCTTTCTTTTTTCCCCAGTGTGGCGTTGACATCATGGACCAGAAGGCACGTGCTTATTTAGTGTGAACAGGAACACGCAGGTGGCCGGTTGCTGTTTTTTACAACATCCTTGACCTAGCAGTGATGAATGCACATGTACTCAGCAGTTCTTAGCATTAAACCACACAAGCTGTCGTATCAACCGCCTACTGTAACTTGCTTTCTTTTTTCTTCGTTATAGTCGAATAAAAGTGCACTTGTACTATTCTGTCCTCTTCTTCTCCTGCTTGTGCCCAAAACATTAACATTTATATGTTACTTGCATAAAAGCCAGATCGAATGTTATTTATTTGGATTTAGTGCTGACACGCTGACACTTCAGTTCGCAAGCAACGGTACGAAAATGCAGTCAGACTTCATTTTGGGCACATGCACCGTCCAGATCTAAACACTAGCGTGGAGAGTCGCTTGTGTAATGAAGAGTCTATAGCTGCAGGTGGAAGCTGCTGTTGCTGTACATTATATATAAGAGCCAGATCGGGATTTTGGGGGGTAGAATCATGAACGCGACTGAGAGAATAAAACTGAATAAAAAAACAAAACAAAGCTAAGCTTTACCAGTTTCATAAATTTACACCGGCTATTACAGCAGCTCACTTCTCAAAACGGACTCGTCCGGTCTCAAACCCATGAAGTTTTGATTATCAGTCAACAGTTGATACCATTGCGCCACCAAAGCGGTCGCAGCAAATGCATACCTTTTGTGAAAGTGTTTATTTGATCTTTGGACTTCAGGCTTCACACATTATATAGTTTATGATAACATTTTGTCATTTACTACTAAATTATGAAAAACGTATCTGTTTAAACAATGTGTTTACACAGATTATTGTAGAAACGCAACACACATGAAATGAATGTGTTTCAAAAAAAGGATCTATTCCACTCTAAAACTCCAGCACTTCACTCCCAGATAATCAATCAAGGCATGAGCTGGGAGAAGTTTGTGCTCGTTCTAAGTCGGTGGGGGGATGGATAGTAGCCTGCTTGCTGCTTGTCTTAACCGGCACATTTACAGGACAAAAGACGCTGAGGGAGAGGTGCGAACAGATTTAAGGTGGGCCGGATCTACAAGTTTTTTCGTAGGCTCTGGTAATTCTAGTGTTAAACAACACATAATTTGAAAAATACTGTAATAAATATGCAATAAAATAATCAGCAAAACAAAGCATTTTTGAACAGAAATACACATTTATAAATATAAAAAAGCAGGCAAAAAGATAATAAAAGCAGCCTACTTATATGATGCATTATATTCAATTAGCAACAAGGATTAATTTCAAAAAAGTTTAAAACTGAGATTTCCCTGACAGAGTTAACAATAACTACATTAAAAGGAAACCAAAATATCACAGCCAAGATTTACTTTATAGAATAATATGTACTCTTGTCTTGCTGCTAGTCAAACAAAATACTTTACTTTAATCTTGACCTGTAGAGTTTACATATATAGAGGTAAAATCTAAGCGTGGCAAGCAGATTGCATGCCTCCTTAAAATCAGCACAAATGATAAAAAAAGGGGTGCTACAGGAACACTTCTATTTCCTACAACCATATTAGATACATTACTGGGTGCATTAACTAATATATAGATTATGTCACACACGTGTGTTTAGGAGACAGCCAACAAGCTCTGAGGTGAGTGAAACCACAAGGGATGAAGGGGTGGCACTAACATATCTCTCTCTCTCTCTACCAACAGAACCAACGAAGGAAAGCAATATCTCACTGCTTCCCGAGTCCGATGCCGACTCGATGACATCACGTCCAGTGTCAACAAGCCGATGACGTCACTTCCATCCCCATATTTTGATTTAATTTCTTGATTTTCTTTTGTATAAATAGCCCTGTTTCAACCTCTGTTGTTTTGTCAAACGATTTTGTTTTGATCCCATGTCTAATATGGTGTCCTTGGGCTGGACATTATACAGGACTACTCCCCAAACCTTCATGAAGTTGTCACAAGTTTTCTTTACTTATTACAATTAATATCATTGTCTTCAAAGATGTGCAATTTAAGACTAGATGTGATGAAGATCTAAATTGCCACCATCCTCAATGCATCTCAAATGCAATGTTGCTCAGAACCTATGTTCTTGTATTTATCTCCCCTACTGACCAATGTAATCTCTTCATTTTTTAAAGTTTAATAAGTAATGTCTGTCAGTAAAAAAATTACCACTATTTTAAAATTATAGGCGCTCATTAATTGGAATATAGAAAAAACAGCACTCATATTTCTAAACTGCTATTGTAAACACCTTATAGTTACTACACCACTTGTTTTTTAGAATAATGCAAGTGAAACATATCTATTATGCTGACAATAGTTTAATTTAGGAGGACATTAGCTTTGATATTGTTCCTGGGCAATTTTTTATTTTAGATATTTTACTCTGAATCACAGGAGAAACTATGCAGCTTAGCATTTTCCTAATGGGAATGTATTTTACAAATACTTCTTTTACTTAACTTCCTATTAGCTATGCCATGCAGCATAAAAAATTATTCACAAAATAACAAAAGGAAAATTAAAAAATGAATTTCAGTGAGAATTACATTTTAAATAACAATGTCAAATATAAAAGACATTTCAATGTAATGTTGGCAGTACTGTGTAAGATGCTTTGTAAAAGCATATGCTCCTTATTTTTATATTCTTTTAAATAATTTCTTGGTCAAATTTCATCTACAGTGATCCCTCGCTATATCGCGCTTCGCCTTTCGCGGCTTCACTCTATTGCGGATTTTATATGTAAGCATATTTAAATATATATCGCGGATTTTTTGCTGGTTTGCGGATTTCTGAGGACAATGGGTCTTTTAATTTCTGGTACATGCTTCCTCAGTTGGTTTACCCAGTTGATTTCATACAAGGGACGCTATTGGCAGATGCCCGAGAAGCTACCCAACTTACTTTTCTCTCTCTCTCTTGCGTGACTTTCTCTGATCCTGACGTAGGGGGTGTGAGCAGGGGGGCTGTTCGCACACCTAGACGATACGGACGCCTCGTCTAAAAATGCTGAAAGATTATCTTCACGTTGCTACCTTCTGTGTGCAGCTGCTTCGTGAAGCGACATGCTGCACGGTGCTTCGCATACTTAAAAGCTCAAAGGGCACGTATTGATTTTTCACTGTTTGTTTTTCTCTGTCTCTCTCTCTCTCTCTCTCTCTCTCTCTCTCTCTCTCTCTCCCTGCTCCTGACGAAGGGGGTGTGAGCTGCCGCCTTCAACAACTTTGTACCGGCGGTGCTTCGCATATTTAAAAGCCAAACAGCCCTATTGATTTGTTTGCTTTTCTCTATCTCTCTGACAGTCTGTGCTCCTGACTTGCACTCCTTTGAAGAGGAAGATATGTTTGCATTCTTTTAATTGTGAGACAGAACTGTCATCTCTGTCTTGTCATGGAGCACAGTTTAAACTTTTGAAAAAGAGACAAATGTTTGTTTGCAGTGTTTGAATAACGTTCCTGTCTCTCTACAACCTCCTGTGTTTCTGCGCAAATCTGTGACCCAAGCATGACAATATAAAAACCCCCGCGATGGAGGAGGGATTACTGTATATACGAACTCATTTTTAAACTCATGAATCTTGTTCAGGATTGCAGAGGGACAAGAGTTTATTGGGTACAAAGCAGTGATATTTCAGTTCTGATATTAATTGTTTTAGTTTTTATTTTATTTTATAAAATTAATTTTTATTTTTATTTCGGTTTAGTTTTCAGTGGAGTCAACAATTTTATTTAGTTCTGGCTTTTTTACATAATATTTTAGTTTTAGTTAGCAATTTTAGTATTTTTTTTTCTGTTGCAAGACTACAAATACTGGCATCCACATATTTCAATGCAAGTTATGTTTCAGTCAACAAAATACACTCACAGTTTTTAATTTAATAAGTTCAGCCGACTATACTTCCTTAGAAGGCTGGCGTCCTTCAACATCTGCAATAAGATGCTACAGATGTTCTATCAGACGGTTGTGGTGAGCGCCCTCTTCTATGCAGTAGTGTGCTGGGCAGGCAGCATTAAGAAGAGGGACGCCTCACGCCTGGACAAACTGGTGAGGAAGGCAGGCTCTATTGTAGGCATGGAGCTGGACAGTTTGACATCTGTGGCACAGCGACGGGCACTGAGCAGGCTCCTGTCAATCATAGTGAATCCACTGCATCCACTAAACAGTATCATCTGCAGACATAGGAGCAGTTTCAGCGACAGACTGCTGTCACTTTCCTGCTCCACTGACAGACTGAGGAGATCGTTCCTTCCCCACACTATGCGACTCTTCGGGGGGGCGGGATTGTAAACGTTAACATTATTCAAAGTTTTTGTTTGTCTGTATACCTGCATTGTTATCACTGTTTAATATTTTCTTTATCAGTATGCTGCTGCTGGAGTATGTGAATTTCCCCTTGGGATTAATAAAGTATCTATCTATCTATCCATCTAATGCCGTTAAACACAGCTTAAATATCAATGATCAAACAGATTAAGTGGCCTAATGAGTGTAGTCAGCAAGATCAAATGTTTCAACCCAAGAAACCAGTCTGTGCAAACATGTTGCTGTTAAGTTTTAAACAAGCACACATTTCAAGAGATTTGTTCATGCTGCAATGACATCCATTGCACAGATAGCCACACAGTGAAAATATTCGCTTGACGAGCGCCTGTGATGCAGGTACACAGACAAGGTCCTCAGCCAATGGCACCAGCCCAGTGGCGTAGCTAGAGTTCATGGTGTTCGGCACGGGGCGGTGCTTCAATTTGCTGCCCTTTAACATATCTGAATATGTTAACCTATTTAAATAGAAAATTAAAATGACGTATAGAGAAAAATTAAGATAAATTTTGCATAGATGTATTCATATATAGAGAAACAGCAATAATTTTTCAGATATTTATAAGAATCAACTAGACAAGAATATAGTACGAACACATTGATAAACCGTGTTCTGATTATTAGTTTAATATAACTACACTGCGAAAACCAGAACCAGTGTAGTGTACAAGTGATAGGTGAGGATGTTTTCTGCGCAGAGCAAGAACGCATTCAAACTGATAACAAAATGTAATTATAAAATGTAAATTTGTTGTTTATCTTCCTAGAAATTATTATTGATGTAATGTTTATGTTTATTTTTGTTATTGCCTCATAAATTTCAACTGCTGTGTCTGTATGAGTCTGAAAATTATTTTTCAAGCATTTGTAGATAAAAATCAGAGAATTTTACTTTATTCATTCATGAGTAATATTTTTCCAAACCCTGCTGCTTACACACGAATTATACTGAGCCTTTTGGCCAATAATGCCACCCCCAAAAATGTGCCGCCTGGGGCTGGTGAGGCACCAAGTCCTTCAAAGACAGATTTTCAAATATATGAACACAAAAGAGTGGCTTATTTACTATTCAGTTGGCAGCATGCACATTGACTACTGGTTATGTTTCATATCTCATCAGAATTCTTTACATACTCAAACACATAGGTAAGGCACATATTTGGCTAAGAAAGAATGTTACATTTATAGCGGCGAGAGAGAGCGCATTTGCTCTGCACCCTCCATGTGTTCTAAATTTGCCATTGCAATTTCACAATTCACACTCATTCAATACAAATGAAAGTATAGAGTGGAGTTCAACAGAAGGATAACATGAAAAACAAAAATATTTTATTTAAGGTCAAAATTTAGTTTTTAAATATTGTTTTTTTTTCTTGGTCTGATAACATTTTTTATAAAATTGAAAACCGTTTATGGTCTTACCTTTATTTGTAAATAGAGTCCATGCGCCTGTCCTTCTCCACGAAAATCTACGTCACTGTCCTGTAAAAGTCCTCCTTATTTTCCTTTAGTTTGAAAAGTCTTAATCTTCCATTTTGTCAGTCAGTCGGAGCAAAAGATAAAAATAAACGGACCGCTGCACTGCACTTGACTTTCTGATAACGCTAACTTATTGGCGCCCAGAGCCTCTGCGTAGAAGAGCAGCAGCAACAAGCGCCTACTGGGCTCACAGTACTGGGCTACCATTCCAGGGCGGCATGGTACTGTCTGCCTCACCTTGTGCCTTTTCACTGTGGTTTTATGTCCGATCAGCAAGACTAGATATGTCACACAAATTCATTAAAGAATGATCATGCACTGAAACTCGGACTCTCTTCTTTATCTTGTACGCTATATTTGCTTTTATTATCATCTGCGCTGTAATGGAAATATTTCCACACTTTACTTTCTCGCTTTCTACCCACAAACATCGGTGCAAAACACCGCCACTGTCAACCCCATGTGCTTACTGCTTCAACCCAATGAGCCAAATGTGCTCAACAAACAAACAACGGTATTTTAGGGAAGTTGCACCACGTGACTACAGTAAGCCCAAGTTACAAGATCACCGCATAGTAAACAGCGCAAAGTAACTGAACGCTTAGGTTGACCTACAAAAGCCCCTCTGCATGACTGAACTGGATTGAACAAAAATTCTATTGCTGTTTTTTTTTCATTTTTACTCAATTTTCGTTCTCATTTTAGTTTATTCACATATCACTAATTTTTTATTTTTATTTAGTTTTAGTTTCTCTGCTTTAATTTCAGTTCTCATTCTTGTAAAACAAAAAACAATATTTTTAGTTCTAGTTCTTTTTATGAAAATATCACTGGTACAAAGCCGGAATCAGCCCTATACAGGGCACTAATTCATTATTAGGGACACATATGCACACAGCCAGACTCACAATAAATCAGATTAGTCACCAACAAGCCTAATGTGCCAATTTCAGGATTCAACACCAGTCTACTTAAGTTGTGAAGCAGCAGCACTGACCACTAACACCAAAGTCATCATTAAATAAATATCAACTACATAGTTTTCATTTTGCATTGTGGATACTAATGATAAATAACATCTTGAACATCTATCCCTTCTAGACGATCAATTACCTGAGGTGTATTAGGTAGCAGAGCACTTTTTTCCTACTGTGATTGGCTCTGTGGTCTTCTTCTTCCTCTACCACTGGCACCAGAAAGATACGATGGCGTAAAAACGTCACATGGTTGACAGGCATGTCTTCAAAATTGTATGTCACCAAGAACATTTTCACTACAGTTTTATTTGGGTTGAATAAGGTCTATGGGGAAAACAATGGGTAAGGTAAAAGTTAAAGTCTAAAAAGAGATCAAATATATTAACAATGAATAGAAATACATTGACAGTTTGCTCTGCTATACATGGCTTTTAATCACGTTTAAGTTTATTGTCACACATGTACACAATATATTTTAGTCCTTACTTGCATGTTTCTTCAGAACAGCTGGTAATAATATTATATGAGCAAAACAGATCCACACAAATAAATAAGGACAAAAGTATACATACAGTAGCATACAACAGATAAACTAGTTAAAGTCTGCGCAAAAATGAATGGATAATGATTCTAGAGTCATACACTGTAGAAGTGGGACATTGTCTTCTCTCTGCATGTTGCTGTATGGATTTCCTATTTTGAAGGTACTGGTGTATTCATTTATCTAAGCAACTGCTAGCAACCCCCCAATTAAATAAATCCTTTCAAAGAAATTACTTTGAGTAAAAATTTTAACTACTAATTTTCTTTTCAACTGTGTCTGAATTAATTAATATTGCAAACCTTCTTATGCAAAACCACCAACAATCAACATATGTATGATCGTCTAGCCACAGTAAAAAATATTGTAAATGACTAGCGCAAAAAGCATTCAACTGAATGTACCTTACATATTATATATGTGTGTCACATTAAATAAATGAAAGTAGATAATGAAATGGAATTACAAATGATTATTCAATCATTCACAATTATATACTTTTTTCAGGTTGAGAAATAGTGGAGCTGTTTCTTTAAGAAATTTATTGTTGTGATATGATTACTACAGACTGAATACAGTATGTATATTAAATACATAATGTTATTTTTTGCTTTGCTCCCTCCCCCACCATAATTATCTGGGGGGGGGGGGTGCAAAAGCTTTAGAGACAGAGAGAGAGGTTGGGAACATGCGCTGTACACCTACCACACTGCAAACCACCCGCACTGAGATCAGAGTGCAGTCATGCAACAGGTGATACCTCAGCACCTCCCTGAAAAGTGAGAAGTTTATTACAGTGGCTAGAGTGCCAATCCTACCACCAACCCTCAAGCTTTAGATTTGTCAAAAACTTTGATCTCCACTTTTGAACAGATCTCGACGTTCAGGGTCCCCTGATACCGAAAACATTGATATCTCAATGATAGGCGCATGTCTATCTGTGTGTATGTGTGTCACAGTTTCTTCAGGACGGTCTAGAGGTAAAACGGCTGGAAGGAAAAATACCAAACTCGAAACTTAAGCCTGTTATGAGAGGACAATGTGCTGATTAGTTTTTGAGACAAATTTTGAAAGAGAGACTCTATAGGAACCTTCAAATACTGTAATTCTGCAATCAATTATGAATTCTTCTAGTCAATTTCTATCACAATGACCTATTTTACGATGTTATAGAATAAGTTCAGGTAACTTATTCCTAGGAGGCAAAGTCTATGTACACTCATGTCCTAATTTTTATTATTACAGGTGGAGACTCCCAAGTCTAAAATGCCTTGAATAGCTGCATATATTACATATTTGCATCTTCCTGAAACACCTGCACTTGATTCCTCCAGACTGTGCACTTTAAACTGGCAGAGTTTAAGGGAGAGAGTAAAAGAAACTGAGCAAAAGACTTGATGCTGTGAGAAAATAAAAAGCTTAAATAACTGATACATTCAGGATCTCATTAACACAAAGTAAGAGAAACTTACTGATTAATTTGTAAATTATAATGTACACAACAACAGATGAGACAGACACACATGTGGACCACTACGGTTTTCATTATACATGTTTGGGAAGTACTTCTGTCACCTATAATATAATTTTGTCATTTTGCATCACTAGATGGCATAACAAAAGCAAATAGTCTAGATAAGCCTATACTGCATGTTAAAATTATATTCTGGCATGGCATGTTTACTTTTCAATTAGACAGTAATTTTAACTTCCTTTAGTTATTCATTTAGACATGCAGTCAGAAGATGGATTCTATGCAGCTTTTTCTGGTGTTGTTACTAACATTTACTGATATGGTTGTTTATAGAGTACAGAAATTTGCATCTCCTGTGGCTCTTCGTTAACAACTATGCTAACTACAGTCCTTTTCACCTCCTTTTGAGTGACCTTACTTTGAATGTATATTTTCCTTTCATATTTTCACAAATATAGCTGCCAATTCTTTCAGCCTTTCATCGACTCCTATATTATTGTTATAACTGAACAGCAGCAGTTTCAGTTTCGCATTTTAGAAATTCAGATTAGGGATGCTTAGTCTGTATTACCAAGGAGGGTTAGAGGAAAATTTTCTATTGCCTTTTGTGGAAACCGGGGGAGCATACAGCCGCCACATCCCGACACAGACAGGCAGATAGTACACAGTCCTACTTCTCTCTTTGTCATCCTTCTCTTCCTGGAAAGCTTTGTCCCTCTTCCTCCTGACTCTGGCTTCCTGAATGGAGTGAGGAGGTTCCTTTTAAGCAAATCCTGGGAGTGTTCCAGGTGCCTCATTAATCAGACCTGGAATCACCACCAGGTTTGGTGAAAGCCCCATGTAGGGCTATGCAGCTCCCCCTGGCGGCTCCCACGGAACCAGACAGGGCTGTGCCACACTCCATCTCCCAGCATGCCCTTTAGGAATCCATGATGCCACAGCTGCCCAGGAGGGTTGCCCTCTAGATTCCTGTGGGAGGTAGTGTCTTGTAAATGCTCCCTCCCCAGGTCCTCCCATCCAGCTGGCACACTAGCCACGTAAAGGCCATGGCCGCCCGTCACACTATATTAAACCAAGCAAACATCTAAAATATTAACTGTTGCATCATTCTATTTTACTATTCCGCTCAGCTCATCATTGACATGTCCTCAAGCATTAACAATTTCATCATATTTCTGCATTATATATCTACCACAAGAAATTTTAAGTATTTGTTATTTTTGGTTTAACCTTTTACACTTTAAACATGATTCTTCACTTAGGATGTCATTTCAGGACACTTGCAGTGGATGGGTGAAGTTATTCAAATCTCAAATGTAAGTGATATTTATATACAATATATAAATAGGCCCGAATCTGAGGAGGCAATGGAACAGAGTGATAAAGGTTAAAGGGGTTATAAAAAGAAAAAAGACTTTTCTTACTGACCACTTGGATAGTCCCAGCTCTTGGAACACTGTATCCTTTCCTTCCCAATGACTCCAGGTGAATAACACCCTAAAACAGTAGGAGAACAAGTAAGAAGCGGCAGAAGTGAAAACAGCAAAGAAAAAGGATACTCAGAGAAATAAAGGAAAACCAAGAAGTGGGTGGATGTAAAAACATAAATAAAATCAAGTAGGAATCCAAAGATAGACAAAGGAGATGTTCAGAGACATTCAGGCCATTTTAGAATACATGCAAACTATAAAGGATATAGCTAAGCTGAGGCTCACCAGAAAAGGGGAAGGGGCACTGTGCTCTGAGATGTCATAGTAAGTAACCTCCACAGGCAGGAAAGCGTGTTGTGGGCAATATGAACCACTGGCACCTATTTCTGCTGTGAAGCCCTCAATGCGGCCTGATGGGGCAAAACAACCTTTAAGGATGGATTCCTGTAAGAAACAAGTGACTCTTCTTTACAAAACCAGCACTGTATACATTTAGGTATGCAAATTAACTGAAATAACTGCCAGTTAAAAAGTAAGTCATGTGTAAAAAGTGCTAGTGAGTTCTGATACTGTAAATGCAACATGTGTTTTTATGAAGTTTCCAAACAAAATCTCTCATAGAGAAGTAGGTGGGGCTTTATATCCAGTAAAAACTAAAAACATAAGTGATATTCCATTGTTTGCTTGACTTCATAAGATGCACATTCCAATTACCTCAAAATTCCCCAGGAGAGTGCGGCTAATTGGAGCTGGCGGCCAGACTGAGGATGTACGACAGTCAAGGTCTCCATAGAGAGTGCTGCGGTGTTGTCTCCTAGTAACACAGTATTATAGAAGACACAAAGAAATTAAAACTGAAAGCATAATGTAACAGAAATATAAAGTGATATTCTATGTTATTGTACAGTACATAAAAAACTTAAGCTTCTACCTCAGAGTAAGCAGGTGCTTTCCAGACGTGCAATAATTAGTGGGCCATGTTGGTGTAATTCTGTATCTGTATGTAGTTATTTTTGTATTGTTTTTAAACTTTTTTCCTTTCATTTTTCCATGCTTGCTTCCTGTTTCTATTTACAGGAAGCTAGTAAAGACATTTTCAGTCATCACTGTGAAATCCAAAGATTACTTAATGCCAAGCTATAGTCTATTAGAAGGCACTCCCAACAGTTTGCTGACTTGCTTCCTATTTCAATCAGATTTCCTTTATTCTATAGCATATAAAAAGCTGGCATAGTAGTAACTATGACTGATATCGTATGTCTCACCTCTTTCACAGACTAGTTACAGCAGAAGACTAAAGTTGGAATACTTTGTGATATAATGTTGAAGTACATCCTGAAATCAGTGATGAGAAACTCAGGAGACTTTTGGTAAAGAAAACAAGGCAACTGGCTATGTAGTGCCTCTTGGAAGATGGAGATGTGACTGCAGAGTTATGTGCATCATATGGAAGCACTGATATTTCATGGGTGAAGGAAAGAAACTTTTGCTCAATATTGAATACTACCTTTTTTCTTATCTAATGTTGTGTAAATTAACTGTCTGAATCACTGTTCAAGCATAATAAGCTAAAACCTAAAGAAAAATTAACACTCACACTTTAGGAGGCAATCTGCTTTTTAAGCTTCTCTTGGCATTAGTGCAATCCGAAGAGCTCTGTGACAACAGTAACATGGAAAAATAGATTAGAATCCTGCAACATAAAATACCATATAACATCTTTCAAGAAATGGTGCTTTGCAAGAAAACAAATTTCAACTGAAAGACAAACAAAATGTTTTAAAAAATGCCAAAAACAAGTCTGCTACATTTATTTTCTCTCCATCTCTTAGCAGTTTCCAAACATTGTATCATCTGTAAAGACCCTCATTTACTTCTTTACCAAGATATCTAGGGTATTAATTTACACATGCTATCACAAGTCTACTGGGTTCCATGAAATATTCAGTATATTAATGTTAAGTATGATATGCATCATGTAGAACAATTAAAATTAAAGTAAGCTTCATAAAACATCTTTATGTCTGAAAAGTGCTGTCCGAAATCAGGTGAGGATCATCTAATATGACCACAAATCAGAAAAGTTTGCGATGGTATGGAAAATGAAAAAAATGTTAAAAATTAAAAAAAAAACTGATTTTTAAATTTACTTTGACATTTATTTCATTGCAGACAGTATGAACACAAAATATTTCATGTTTTGTCTGGTCAACTTAATTTCATTTGTTAATATACATCCATTCCCACATTTCAAGCCTGCAACATATTCCAAAAGAAGTTGGGATGGGGACAATTTAGGGCCAGTAATGAGGTAAAATAAATAAAGATAATTATCAGCTGTTTGAAATCACAACAGGTAATTGGTACAAAAGCAGTAATCACGAAAGGCTGAGTCTAAGAGGAGCAAAGATGGGTGGAGGATCTCCAGTTTGTCAACAAATGCATATTTCTCCCTCTACAGTGCATAGTATCATTAAACAATTCAATGAATCTTAAGGAATTTCAGTGCATAAAGGGCAAGGGCGCAAGCCTAAGCTGAACACCTGTGATCTGAGATCCCTCAGATGGCACTGCATCAAGAACCATCAGTCATCAATAATTTATACAGGTATAACCACATGGTGAAGACAATACTTTGGCAAACCTTTGTCAAGCACTACAATACAGAGTTGAGTTACATTCACAAATGCCACTTAAGTCTTGACTGTTAAAAAAAAAAAAAAAAAAAAAAAAAAGCCTTATGTTAACCACATCTAGAAGCAGCGTAAACTTCTCTGGGCTTGGAGGCATCTGGGATGGACCATCACACGTTGGTAACATGTACTGTGGTCAGACAAATCACTATTCCAAATCTTTTTTGGAAAAAATGGATGCTGTGTGCTCCAGACCAAAGTTGAGAAGGACTGCAATCCTGACCTGTCCCCAATAGAAAATGTGTGGAGAATTTTGAAACGAAAAATGCATCGATGACCCTGTACTGTTGCACACCTTAAGACGTGTTTGCAAGAAAGACTAAGACAAAATAACACATGAAACGCTTCAGCGCTTTGCATCCTCAATGCCGAAACATCTTTTATGTGTTGTGAGAAGAAATGGTGACAATACAAAGTGGAAAATGCTTTACTGTCCCAACTTTTTTAGAATGTGCTGCAGGCCTTAAGTGTAGGAATGGATGTATATTAACACATGAAATGAAGTTGACCAGACAAAACATGAAATATCTTGGGTTCGTACTGTTTGCAATGAAATAAGCCAAAGTAAATATACGAATCACTACATTTGTTTTATTTACATTTTCTTTAGCATCCTTGCTTCTTCTGATTTGGGGTTGTACAAAGGTTGAGAATGACAGCAAAACTTAAAGATAATAAAAAGTTTGTTAAATTTATAATTAAGACCCAGTATAGTTGTCATTAGAAAGTTGGCTATGCTTCTGTCAGTATAGGTAACCATGCACGGATATCTTTCTAAAAAGCATATTACTTATTTAAAAAGCAAATAAAATCAAGACTAAGGTAGTCCAGTACTTCTATAATACCTACTGATGCAAGTATTTTAATGGGTAACACCACCATACATGATTTGTCAAGACATTCTTTAGCATAAACAGAGCATAATTTTGAATTGTCTTCTGTCACGAGGACAATGCAATAATAATAGTACTTAGAAAATAATAGAAATACTTTACAAAGCTAACTGTTGTACCTAAAGCGAGTACAGATAAAATCTAAGTAATTCTGACTAGCTACCCTGGGGTAATGCAGGTGGGCTGAGATGAAAGGCCACTGACACCCTCAAATGTAAGAGATTGGTAAAATTTATAACACTCTTGTCCAGAAGGAGAGGGTGTGCTGGAATGATGAAGGGACTTGGTTTATCCCATTGATAAGGGACATAAACAAAGGAACCTGAAGGAGCATAAAGGACAAGGTAACAAAGAAAGTCTCTATATCTCAGCAGCCATATTTAGACAGGCCATTACGTCTGTGTACCCCACTCAATCCAAGGGCCATGCCAGTCCACATTGGATCAGAAACAAAAGAATCTAAAAGCCACCTAAGCAAAATAGGCTGATTAACCAGGTTGTATTAATGTTAGTTTGCCAATATGTATATATTTGCATTCTTCTTATGCTGTATTTTATGTATATTGCCCATAATACATGAATAAATTTGAAACTTTTTCTCCTGCCTGTTCTTTTACTCCATCTAATTGCCTGGGGTAACAGATGTAAAAGGGAGGGGGGAGTGTTGATCTACAGTACCTGACAGTGTGGTAAGCGTACAGGAATTGGGACAGTCTTTAAGATTTACACTATAAAGAGTATAAAGGAAACAACAGTGTCACCATAGGACACTACCATGACAAAACACCTTATTCTAAAACTTTTCATACAAAATGAAGTCAGATTATGCAATAACAATTTTCATGTATTAATTCTATATATTTGAATTAATTTTTAATGGGACAGAAAAAGTTAGTTTAGTATTCCTACCTTGTGCAATTCCCTGGCAGACGGTAGCAAGTGGTTCCAGAAAGGGGCAGCTTTGGCATCAGTGCTGCGGCAAGACACAGTTACAGAATGTGGCAACAACAGCCGGCACTTTTTGGAAGTTGAGGGCCCATCATCTTCGGAGCAGGGTTCTGCTGTGTCACTGGATGCTATCAGCTTTCTCTTGGCAGCGTATCTCTCTTTTGATGTGGAGGCCTGTTGCTTAAACTCACAAGGAGTTTTCTCAGAGGAAGCCAGTCCATTAGTGAATGACATCTGGCAGTGCTCAGATTTGGGAGAACTCAAATCCTGATTGCTGAAAAGAGTTCTAGATTCAATACATTCTGATAGATTTCCAACCTCACTGTTAATCACAAAGCCTGCTGATATCGGAGACTTTCCTTCATTATTGAAGCAGATGTTTAAATGGTCTTCGTTACCAAATTGTTTGATTTTTCTAGTAAACATACTTCCTTCATTGGCACTTACTAAGCCACAATCAATTTTACCATCCCAGCTCACAGAACAATTTGATGGCAATTTTGACGTGATGGCATAAGCTGTCTTGGCATTGAATGTAGCAGAGTCTTGATTGTTGGGAGAGCAATTTCTTTTAATTATGTCTTCTGTATATTGTGTTGTTTGTGCACAGCAGCTGAACAGAGGAAGGTGCAAGGAGGACTGTTCTTCTTCTAAGTTTGAATCTTTAAATGCAGTACAGTCCTCGGTCCTCCTAGAGTCCTCCTTCATTCCAGTGAACGGTAAGTGCTGCCTAGAACAAAATGCAACAGCTCTTTTATCATACACCTGCTCTGGGCATTGGCGTTCATCCTTCAGCTCCCCATTTTGTTCTGGCTGGTCAAGACAATTTGTACAGGAAGTCACAATCCTCTTGCATGTCTGGGCTTGCTTGATGTCTACATTTGCTTGACATTCAGGGGAAATCCTTTTCATTCCTTTTCCTGGTCTCTGATGTTGAGTTTCAGTGTAACTGGCAAGCTGGGAGAAGATAGATAACTGATAGACTTTTTGCAGTCTAAACTCTTCCCTGCCAAATGTCCTAAGCAGACCTTGACTGGGACTAGAGTCCAAGCCACCTGATTGAGCACAGGGTTGTGGAAGCTCAAGCTCCTGCACAAGCTGTTCTTTTGGTTGCTCCTTTTGTGAAATCTCCACATGAATGTGTCGCATTGTTCTTGGTTATGTGGCAAGTTTGTGCACCATATAAAATTAAACAGATGAAATTCTTAAAGTGCAAAAAGGCAGATCCAGTGTATGTTCTGCTCAGTTTCCTCTTCCTTAAACAAGGCACTGCTAATGAGCAGCTAGTACCCCATGCCTCATAAAATACAGAAACACAGCATCTGAAAAGCAAAATTGGTCTTAAAGACGTGTGTAGATCTACTTGGGACAGTCATATACAATTATCTCAAATTACCTATAGGATACACAGTAGTGGAGACCATTTAAATTGAAATCAACAAAAAAATGGAGGAGTATTTCATTTGAAACCATAAAGTAGACCATCCCAATTAAGTATCAGCTTACCAGTGTGGACAGATATAGGATCAGTTAGAACCACTTCAACAGTAAGCATACTGCACTTTTACATGGGAATAGACCTGCAAGGGGCTATGCACAAGGAATCTGCTAACACAATGAAACAGCACATGAACCAAGCTCAGTGGTGAAAAAAGTAGAGCTGACATCTCCCAGAACACTGGTAAAATGTAATGTGGAACAAGTTTGCTGGAGAATGGTATTAACAAATACAAGCTGGTTCATTGTGTTTCTATTCAGTTACTTGTGAGAGCTTCAAAAATATGTATTAGGAAGAACTAGTGCATTATTATTTAGATTGGGTCACCAACTCCAGTCCTGGAGGGCCCCAGTGCCTGCAGGTGTTCATTCTAACCCTTTCCTTAAATAGTGCACTGTTTTTGCTGCTCATTAACTTCTTTTGAATTAATTTTGACTTGTTTTTTAAGATCTGTTCCACTGAATTATTCATCATTCCTCTGAATTACTTCATTTCTTTCCTTAAATAGCACCCAAACAGAAATGAAATGTGAAGTGAGTGAGCCAACAGAAGACAAACTAAGTCAGGGCCTCAAACTCCAACCAATTTCATTTCAACCAGTTGCTTAATAAAGGTCTGATTCTTGTTGTTAATTAAACCCATTCTTTAATTCCATGGCTCATTGCTGCTCTCATTGTGCAATAACATACATTTGTGAATTTCCCCTTGGGATTAATAAAGTATCTATCTATCTATTTCCATTTCCAAAATTGTTGATTTTCTCTTTTCTAAGAGCACTGTTGAAATGTTTTGGGCACTTGAGCAGATCAACATTCCTGAGACCTTTAACCTTCTATATTTTCAAATATTGTATGACCGACAATGTTGGTCATGTGTTGCTGGTAACGTTCTGGCTCATTTTGTATCTCATCATTGCTTGGTTGCGAATTAAGGAAAAAGAAACAATTAAGGCATTTGAGTCTTCAAGAGCAAGTCAAATAAAATTAATTCAAAACAAGTTAGTTAGAAGCAAAAACTGCAGCCACTGGTGTCCACCAGGACTGGAGTTGGGGACCCCTAATTTAGATTAAGATTGAGAGAAACAGATACCATCCCACACTATAAGGGTTATGACAGCTAGTTTTATTTCCAGATAATTTCCAAATAAGCGGACAGTTACACTTGAAATATCTGCACATTCTCCTGCTCAGTAGAATCATAAATACTATGTACTAAAAAAATACTAAATACTACCTATTATGTAGTTTACTTCTGAAGTAAATTTGCAATTACTTGCATTTTTGATAATGGTAATTTTCCTTAGTTATTATCATTTAGATTTTATATTTTTATTTTATATCATTTAGTTTAATATTTAATTTATATTACTTTATGATTTTCATAATTTTCAGACAATAATTAAGAGTTCTGCTGTATACAATAGAGTCCAGCTGAAGTCAGGACAGTTTTAAGCCTCTGACCGATTCAGCGACCCGAGACATTCTGAGACCCGTAAGATAACACCCCTGTCAGCTGGATCAGTTTTGACTCCACCCACTTTCCACACCCCCGTGTTAGCAGTACATTTTGTGCTGAATGTACTATTATAGTAATGGAGGTAAACTGAATGTGTCTGCAAAAAATATTTCTTATAAATAAAAAAATGCATCACCAGGATAAACTGTCATGCTAATACAATAAACATCTCTTCATACTTACTGTGAGGTCACAAGCCATCCTCAACTGGGTACGCAAAGTCACTCGGCTAACAGAGAAGGTCTTAGCAGGGCGACTCAAACAACTACTTTATGCCTCTTTGTGCTTCTGAGGGTGAGTGCGTCATTCCTCTGGAGCATAAACTCCGTCACAATTAATGCATCGTTAATATAAATATTAAAATTTTGTACACCAGTAATAATACAGTACGAATGATATAACACAGACAGAACCACAAAGACAGTACTCTAAAGCAGGGGTCCCCAACCCCCGGTCCGCAGCCGTCTGACAGCCGGGCCGCGAGAGAACTGCCGGCAACGGAGACTCACTCAGACTTTTCATAACGCTTGGCGGGCGGGGCTTTGTAGCGGTGCAGAGAGAGGAGAGAGACCGAGGTGAGAGAGTATTACAACAAAGTTATTTTTATGGTCCTGACAGTTTCCCCATATGACGCGAGTCTATAGAAATCGGGTTACTACGACGTACATTCAGCAGATGCATTCATTACAACGAAGTGACCTTGAAATGCTTGAATGAATCATCCACAGAGCAGTTAGATCTGTGGTCACAGCTCAGTTGTGCACGACGATCCCCAAACAGAAACATTGTTTAAAAAAAAAAAAAAAAAAAAAATCTCTTTCTTCGAACTTTCCTCATACTGTTTTTGTTTTCTGTGGTTTTCAGTGATACCTTTTGCTTATTGCTTGTCAACATTTGAAAAACATCCATTGGAATTTAACTCATTGTCACCCTCCTATAGAAACGGCAGACACGAAAAAAAGATTGCAGTGTTAATGTTTGTGATGTGCAATCTGTTGGAATGGCAAATGCAAAGCATATGTCTTTGTTATATGCAAAAAAAGAAGAAAAATCTCGGGTTGCAAACGTATGCGAACTGCTTAATAACTTAATAATAATAGAAATGTTATGTAAATTGTGTATAAAACTCCCCCCCCCCCCCCCCCCCGACCGGTCCGTGGAAATATTTGCATCTAATAAAGTGGTCCTTGCTGTCAAAAAGGTTGGGGACCACTGCTCTAAAGATACCCTAAATTTCCAGCGCATAGTATTGCATACTTTGACACAAATTATATGATTTATTCGATTCAGAGTCTAGAAGAATATGTAGTGTTAATTGTAGCTGAGTGTAGCATATAATTTTTTCTTCTTCGTCTTTTTCCTTAGCATTTCCCATTTTTATATGGGGTGAGCCTTCTAATCAAGCCATAAGGGATGTACAAACCAGTGTTTCTTCGTGCTAGTTCCAAGCCTGGATAAATGGGGAGGGTTATGTCAGGAAGGGCATCTGGTGTAAAATTTTGCCAAATCAATAAGCGGACAACAATACAAATTTCCATTCCAGATCAGTCAAGTCCTGGGTTAACAATGACAACCCCCAGTACTGTTAGGCAACAGGGTGCTAGCAGAAATTGGGCTACTGTTGGCCAAAGAAGGAGAAGAAGAGGGAGGGAGATGTGTCTGGAGGCAGGAGGAGAGGTAAAGAGAGTGGAACTGTGGGTAGGTACTTTGAATGTTGGCAGCATGACTGGTAAGGGGAGAGAGTTAGCAGATATGATGGAGAGAAGGAAGGTTGATATATTGTGCGTGCAAGAGACTAAATGGAAGGGGAAAAATCCAGGTGGATCGGAAGTGGATTCAAATTGTTCTATTATGGTGTGGATGGAAGGAGAAATGGGGTAGGGGTTATTCTGAAATAGACAGAGGGACCGAGGTGGGAAAGATGTGCAGCAGGTTAGGGTGATAAAGGATAAAGATGGAAACATACTCACATACTGAACACATACAAACATACTGAAAGAACAGTATGTCAAGAGTGTTTTGGAGGTGAAAAGTGAGCAGCAGTATGGTTTCATGCCAAGAAAGAGCACCACAGATGTGATGTTTGCTCTGAGGATGTTGATGGAGAAGGCCATAAGGAGTTGCATGTGTCTTTGTGGACCTGGAGAAAGCATATGACAGGGTGCCTCGAGAGGAGTTGTAGTATTGTATGAAGAAGTCGGGAGTGGCAGAAAAGTACATAAGAGTTGTACAGGATATGTACGAAGGAAGTGTGACCGTGGTGAGGATGCAAGGAGTAGAGTTGGCGAAGGTGGATGAGTTTAAATACTTGGGATCAACAGTACAGAGTAATGGGGATTGTAGAAGAGAGGTGAAAAAGAGAATGCAGGCAGGGTGGAATGGGTGGAGAAGAATGTCAGGAGTAATTTGTAACAGACGGGTATCAGAAAGAGTGAAAGGGAAGGTCTACAGGATGGTAGTGAGACTAGCTATGTTATATGGGTTGGAGACAGTAGCGCTGACCAGAAAGCAGGAGACAGAGCTGGAGGAGGCAAGAGTTAAAGATGTTAAGATTTGCATTGGATGTGACAAGGATGGACAGGATTAGAATTGAGTACATTAGAGGGTCAGCTCAAGTTGGACGGTTGGGAGACAAAGTCAGAGAGGCGAGATTGCGTTGGTTTGGACATGTGCAGAGGAGAGATGCTGAGTATATTGGGAGAAGGATGTCAAGGATAGAGCTGCCAGAAAAGAGGAAAAAAGGAAGGCCTAAGGGGACGTTTATGGATTTGGTGAGAGAAGACATGCAGGTAATGGGAGTAACAGAACAAGACGCAGAGGACAGAATGATACGGAAAAAGATGATCCACTGTGGCAACCCCTAACAGGAACAGCTGAAAGAAGAAGAAGAATATGGGTTCAGCCTTCTGATTACCAGTGTAGATCCTTAGCCACAGAGTCACTACTCCTTTGACTGAAGCATTTAACCAACATTAAAAAGTGCAGTCTCATAAATGAGACATGGCAAACGCAGATATAAAATGTATACTATAAAATACAAAATATTAAGATTTTTTTGTTCAATTTCTTTCTAATATAAAACACCAAAACAACTGCTTCGGATGCAGAACTAAGACCTCGATAGTTTAGAAGTTTTAATAAATGCTAAATACACATTTGAGTGCAGGAACTAAAGGGAATTGAATTCGTCATGAGGCGCATGTAATATGGGCGTCAGTTCACCAGTGAAACAGGGGAATGGCTCTAGAAGGGGCGTCAATTTATGGAGTGCTCGGATCTGTCCAAGGCCTAAAACTGTCCTGACTGCAGCTGGACACTTCTCATTATATACAGGTTATCCAACACTGTACATTATTCAGGTAAAACTGAAATTATTTTATAATAAATACAAATAATGTAATAATTGTCTGATCAAAAAATACACCCTTGATGTTGTGAATTCAATTGAAAAATAGAATACTGATCAGTCTTGAAGACTCAAACAGCACCTCAATAATATATAAAAATCTCAAAGAATCTTCCTCTCAAAGATTGTAGGATACAGTGGGAAAAGGATATTTCAATTAATATTGCAGAAAAGAAGTAGAAGGCAGCCATGCACAGAATATACTCCAGCTCTTAATGCACAAAAAATTCAATAATTCAGCTTAAAATCTTTCATAGATCACATTTATCTCATTTAAAATTGTCCAAAATGTATCCTGGGCAAGATCCAACCTGTGAGTGTTACAGTCTTGCTCCAGCCTTACTTGGCCAAATGTTTTGGGAGTGTGTCAAATTAACATAATTTTGGAAAAAAATCTTTGAATGCTTATCAAACAGCCTTGGTGTCAAAATCATTGCTAACCCATTAACAGTTATGTTTGGTGTACTCCTAGATGCGCTTAAAGTGGAGAAAGACTAATTAATTGTAACAGGGTATACCATAGTTCCAGCATATAGACTTACCTTGCTTGACTGAAAGTATATTCTATACTATATGAAATTCTCATGTTACGTTATTTTTAAAATGTTTCCTTTTCTTTTTCATAACCTCTTTAACACACTACCTCTCCGCTGCGAAGCGTGGGTATTTTGCTAGTTATATCTATAAAATTATTTCAATGTTAAAAAAAACTGTCATATTATGAGTACATACTTATGTTTTAGTTATTGCTTTTCTTTTTGCTATTAAGTAGTTTGATTATTTATGGAGTATTTTTTCATACATACATAGTGCACAGCTGATGTCATCATGATAAACTTTTTTCATCTAATAACTATTATTCGGTGCTTGAAAATGGAATGCAGAAGACAGTTTTTTACGTTATCCTCTTCATTTCTTTACAGCACGTGATATTTATCTAGAAGTCTTAATAGTCAACTTGTATTCAAGCTATGAGTTAAGGAACTGGATAAATGGGGAAAGTCTTTAAAGCACATCTACACATCTGATCTTTCTAAACGCATTTAATGTGTTTAGAAAAAACATAGTGCTAACATATAATCTCTAAAGGTCTTAAAGCACCAAGTAGCAAAACCACAGCACTTTTTTATCATGTTAATTTGAATTTTATTTGTGACTGTGTACAATAAACTGAACTGCACAAATAACATTTTATGAAATCAAATGTAATTGTTTTCTATAAGACAGTAATAAAACAGAGGTCTGCATCACAATTGTCACAAAAGGAAAAAATAATCTAGATTTTGAGTGACTACAGTTTTTCTAACAGTCTAAACATACCCAGTTATTTAAATTGTGTGTCAAAGTAGGAGGATATACAGAAATCTGCAGTACATTAGACTTTCCTAAAATGGAAGTAGTCCCATCCACAACCGCCTCATGTGTTTGTTCAAGTTTTCTGTTCCCATCTGCTGGATAAAGTAGATTCAGAAAATACAACTGAAAGATCCAAGTGAGTTATTAGGATGCAATGTGAAACCTTACAAAAGAGCTGTCTTCAAAATGTGACGAAAAAGGTTATGTGCCTTTTGTTAATTGCAATGTTAACTGCAGTTAAAATTATGACTTTTACTGAGTAGTAATTTACTACTGCGAAAGATAGAGGTACTGTCGACCCCTTGAACCCTCAGATCAGACGTCAGACACCAGATAAAAGTCCAATTTGACTTTATTTTATAATAATAATGTGCACCAAGCACTCTACACTCCACTATACTCATATAATACACAATCACTACACAATAATCCCTATAATAACCAATACAATAATCAATCCTCCACTCCCAGACGCGTTGCCACCCTTCCACCCCAGCTCAGCTCAACGTCTGGGATTTCCCACAGTCCTTTTATAGTCCTTGACCCGGAAGCGTTTCGCATCTCTCTGTCCATGTGACCATGAACACTTCCGGGTCAGATAAAAGCTCCTCTTCTTCAAATCGGAAGTGTGTCATTCGCTCTGTCGCCGTGACTAAGACGCACTTCCGGGTTATAGGTTAAACAAAAGTCTCTGGGGCTTCCTGCAGCGTCCCCTGGAGGTTCCCATGGTATCCAGCAGGGCTGTGATGAACAACTCCACTGTCCATGATGCCCTGCTAGAACTCGGGGCACCTCTATGTTGCAGGCAGGGCTCCACCTGGCGGCTTGGGTGTATTGGCTGGGATGAACAGCCGGCCATATTCCACACTACTTGTTACTGTACCTTCTCAGAGGTAATAAGTTGATCTAAATCTAAATGAACATAATGCTATCTATTCAAGTTTCATTTTCATTGTGTTTTTCCTATGAATGCCTAGTATTTTTATAAGGCCATTTTTTTAAAATCTGAAAGATCATGAAAGTTGTAGCAATGGCAGCATTCCAGACTTGTAAAACTTCACATACTGTGCTTTACAGCGTAAGAGTTGAAGTGCTTGAGTTCTAATGCTAATATGTAAATGGGTCTCATCAAAAAGCAACATGGAAAGCTTAGCCATGGTTCATTATAAACTCATAAATTCAATCAATCAATCAATCAATTCAATTTTATTTGTCATTTAGCAGAACATCCAAGATGTGCTGCAGAACGAAAATACGATGCACAAGACATTAATAAAAACACATAGTTAAAATCAGCCTACAATAAAATACTAAAATGCTTCATTTAAAAGACGAACGGCAGTAGGAAAAAAACTGTTTTTAAACCTGGTAGTTCTACATTTCAGGCTGCGGTACCTTCTGCTTGAGGGCATGAGGGAAAAGAGTTTAGAGGCAGGATAAGTAGGGTCTCTAGAAATCCGCACAGCTCTGGCCAGACAGCGTTGTTTTGCCAAATCTTGTACATTAGGCAACGGGGCTCCAATGATCCTCTCCGCAGCCCTCACCACTTTCCTCAGTGCTTTCCAGTCCGAAGCGCTGCAGCTCTCCTGCCACAGAGAGCTGCTGCTGGTTAGCACGCTCTCTATGGTCACTCTGTAAAAAGTGGTGAGGACTGACTTACTGAGATGGGCCCTCTTTAGCCTCCGCAGAAAGATCAAGCGCTGGTGAGCTTTCTTGATGACGGAGGAGGTGTGCAGGGACCAGGTGAGGTTGTTCGTCACATTTACTCCCAGGAACTTAATAGACTGCACAATTTCCACAGCAGTGTTCTTAATGTAGACCGGGATGTGTATCAGCTGTTTCTTCCTGAAGTCGATCACCAGTTCTTTTGTTTTTTTTCGACATTCAGTATCAGATTGTTTTTATCACACCATTCCACAAATGACTTCACCTCCTCTCTGTAATCCCCTTCCCCGTCACCTCGAATGAGACCCACCACTGTTGTGTCGTCCGCATACTTAATAATTTGGTTTGTGCTGAACTTGGCACAACAATCGTGGGTCATGAGCGTGAAGAGGAGGGGACTTAGAACACACCCCTGTGGAGAACCTGTGCTCAAGGAGATGGTATCTGATTTATTCTTTCCTACCCGTACGTACTGTGGCCTATCCATTAGAAAGTCCAATATCCAGTTTTGCAGAGGTATGCCCAGTCCCAATGGGCCCAGTTTGCTGATCAAATTCTGAGGGATGATGGTATTAAAAGCCGAACTAAAATCAACAAACAACATGCGGACCATAGCGTCTCTATTCTCCAGATGTTCCAATGAAAAATGGAGTGCAATAGATATGGCATCCTCTGTGGCACGGTTGGAGCGGTAGGCGAATTGGAGTGGGTCAAAAGAGGAGGGTAGGACAGAAGTAATGTGGTCCTTGATCAACCTCTCGAAACATTTCATCACTATTGATGTTAAGGCTACAGGGCGATAGTCATTCATGGTTGTGACTATGGGTTTTTTCGGAACTGGGATGATTTCTGAGGTTTTAAAGCAAGATGGCACAACAGCTTGACACAGAGAGATGTTAAATATATCCGTAAGGACATGTGTCAGCTGCTCCGCACATCCTTTGAGTACACAACCTGGTATCTGGTCTGGTCCCGCAGCTTTCCTTGGATTAATTCTCCTCAAAGTCCGTAGAACATCATCCGGTTCCAGACACAGTGCCTTCTCATCAGGATGAGGGGTGGCCTTCACTGGTGATGTATCATTCAATGCTTCAAACCGTCCAAAGTACTTATTTAGGTCATTCAGGAAGTTGAAGCTATCATCACAGGGGTAAGAAACTGTTTTGTAATCTGTCACAGATTTAATCCCCTGCCACAATCTTCTGCTGTTCCTGTGATCTTGAAAATGACTCTCTATTTTCTTTCCATGAGCCCTTTTAGCTCTTCTAATAGCTTTATTTAGGTTGGCTCTTGCTGTTCTAAGGGCAGCTATATCTCCAGATTTAAAAGCACAGTTTCTCTCTTTCAGCAAAACTCGCACCTCAGCAGTCACCCACGGTTTATCATTTGCCCTGACAATGATGTTTTTGGTGACGCAGACATCCTCCATGCACTTGTTTATGTAGCCAAACACAGCCTCTGCATATTCATTTATGTCTATCCTTTGATCTGTGGTAGCTGCCTAACTGAACACAGACCAGTCAGTGCACTCAAAACAATCCTGTAGTGCATTCATGGCTTCTTCTGGCCAAACTCTCACCTGTTTGAGTGATGGTTTTGATCTGATGAGCACAGGTCTATATGCTGGGATTAGCATAATAGAGATGTGGTCTGATGAGCCAAGATGGGGACGTGGGGATGCTTTGAATGCTCCTTTAATGTTGGTGTAGACATGATCCAATATATTGGTTCCTCGAGTTGCAAAATCCACATGTTGGTAAAAATGGGGTAAACCTCTCTTCATGTTTGCCTGGTTAAAATCCCCAGCAACGATGACTACTCCCTCTGGATGTGTGGTTTGCAAATCGTTGATATGGTGGCAGAGTGTGTCAATGGCTGCCTTGGTGTCAGCGTCAGGGGGAATATAAACAGCTACTATAAGTACAACGGAAAATTCCCGTGGCAAATAAAAAGGCCGGCATTTAACTACCAAAAACTCAGTGTCCGGAGAGCAACATGTGTGGATTATTTTTGAGTCAACACACCATCTGTTGTTTATGTAGATGATGATACCTCCGCCCCGTGTTTTGCCGCTGAGACTGCTGCTCCTGTCTGCCCGATGAATCGTTAGCCCCTCCAGGCTAATAGCAGTGTCGGTTGTGGAGTCGGTGAGCCAGGACTCCGTAAAGACAAAAGCACAGCAATCCTTAATCTCCCGCTTCGATGTTAAATCCAACTGAATGTAGTCCAATTTATTCTCCAGTGAGCGGATATTTGCCACCAAGATCGATGGTAGTGGCGTTCTGCATGGATTAGCTTTAGCTTTAACGCTGAGCCCACCGCGGACACCTCGCTTTTGTTTACGCATACACCGCCGCCGTCTTGTTCTCGAGGCGCGGATAGCACAAGTAGATAATATGGGTGCAAGACTGGCCTCACCGCTCGTCCGCAGCAGTCCAAATTCTTTCAGTAGAACCATGGTATTTGGATTTACTAGTCCTTTATCCTGTTCCGCACCCAATGACAGAAGGTTTAGACGAGTATATGTCTGAATTTCCATGTTGAGTGACATTAAATCACTATAAAGAATGTGTTTTTATCATGAGCCCGTGCAGCCGCAGCCTGCGTGGCGCCGCCAGTTGAATCAATCAAATTAAAGTTGTGATTCTGAGAGTGCCATAGTTAGAAACATTTTCAGATATATACGATGAATAAAATCTATTGTAATAAAAATTGTTACCTTAGATTTCATTTAATATGGCAAATTTGGGATTAAGCTGTTACAATAGCATGTTATCTCTTACCGGTGTGTTAACATTTTGAAGTGTTAACAAAATTTGGAATGTTTTAAGCTCATCTGCATGTGGTTACTTTTATTATCTGGACTTCCTTTATTGAAAAATACATTTCTGATTGGTTTACATGATTGTTGGTGGTCATGTGTTGTGGACATCATTGGTCTTCCCTCTGTTGTGACACCTAATTATAGGACAGCACATAATTTCCAGGTGCTTGTGTCAGTATTTGAAGTCATTGGAACCATAATGTTATTTAACAGCAAGATTTACATTAGAAGCACCTCTGAAACCTGTTTAACAAGAGAACAGATTCCAGAACAATTGGAAAATTTATGAGTCTCCCATATACTGTACTTTTCCTTAGAAATCAAACAAGTTTGGCTTAGGTCTTCCCATAAAACAAATGCCTATGTCTTTGAAGATTCAGTATATTAATCTCTGCTTTCTGTTTGACTACAAATTTGCCAAACACCCTTAAAACAGTACACAGAAAGATGCTATGTGCTTACCATAAAGTGGTTGATTTAAAAATATTCATTTTAAAATTAGTAACAGTAACAAATTCAAGAATTTAAAAACAATACTGGACAAATAAAAGATATAAAAATGTTAAAATAACACAATTTTCTCTTTCAAATAGCACATAGTAGTAAAAGGGACATAAAGGGATCATTTTCCTGCAGATCATCTAATGTGGTCTACTTAATTCTCTGCATGAAATGTCCTTACACTGCACTCTATGTGGGAGTAACTAGACAAACACTCCGCCAGAGAATGAATTTACACAGGACCCACATTAAATATGGCAACACAGATGTTCCTGTAGCGGCCCACTTCAACAGCCATGGACACTGTGAGAGGGACTTTAAAGTCACAGTGTTTATGGGTAACTTCAAAACACAGCAAGAGAGAAAAAAATGGGAAGTTAAACTCATGCTAAAATTTAACACATTGCAACATGGTTTGAATAGAAACAAGAGTTTTATGGTCAGGTATGAGGATTGTTTGCATCTCTCAGAATGACAGACAACCTGACTACAGGCCCACATTGTATTGAAAAACTCATTAGGAACTTCAAAAGACTTTGTTGGACAGTTATCTTATCCAAAGATCTTGACCATACATTGTTCTTCTCTCTTGTTAAATGTACCCTAGCCTGAAGGATTCTATTAATTTTTTACATTTAAGATTTCTCACTTAAAGATTTACCAATGTTGTTTCTTGTCCTAGTGTGTATATAAACACAGGGAACTCCAGTTTCTGTATTACATCTTGCCTGAAGAAAGGGCCTGAGTTGCCTCGAAAGCTTGCATATTGTAATCTTTTTAGTTAGCCAATAAAAGGTGAAATTTTGCTTGACATTTCACTAAATAGCACATAGCAAATGCAGAAACAAGAAAAGACAATCATATAAATGTCCAAATTTGTCAGTTAGGCTGAACATCAAAATAAAACAATTTAGCAGTTAATCACTAGTCACAGGTATCTTTAAAAAACAAAAAACACATATGAAGAAATTAAAAGGTAATATACTCAAACCCTTTCATTTTAAACAATAAAAAACACAATATATACGAGGGGCGTTCAAATATAAACAAGAATTTATGAGCTGCACTTTATTTATTGAATACAATGAAATGACTTACACACTATTTTTCTATGTACTCTCCTGACACTACAATCCAATTGTTCCAGTGCTCAGGAAGCTTCTTAGTCCCAGAACAGTAGAAGCCTTTTGACTGTATGCTGACCCATTCTTGCACAGCATCAATAACCTTCTCGTTTGACTTGAATTTCATCCCTCCTAAAAATTCCTTAAGTGGACCGAAGACATGATAGTCCCTCTCTGAATGACTTGTACCAATCATACACTGCAGATTGAGAGAGACACTCATCTCCAAGCTGATTTTTAAGTCTGGAATAAATCCGAGATGGAATGACTCCTTCATTTGTCACAATTTTAATAATCATCCATTGCGCAACACTACTTTGTACCTCCTGCTCCAACATATTGATTATAACTGACAGGAAAGGGGGAAAAGAGCAGCTAGCACTACTAACAACAACTTCAAAGATGCATGTGTTTGTCCAATGTGTCACGTCTACCTTGCACTTTTTATAAGAACAGAACATGAAAATTCCTGTTTATAATTGAACGCCCCTCATATTTTGCTGCTGTTTTGTTTTGTGTCATTTGTGCTCACTGTGAAGCGTTAAGTCCAGCTAACAGACATAAAACCGTTGTCTGTTTAACAGATCTCTTGGTTAGGAACAAGATGGTTTATAGTTAGTGTAACAGTGCAAGCTGGGTGTACTGTGTTGGTGGAGCTAGGGTCTAAAGTGGAAGCAAATGGGGGATTGCCCTTGGCTGTCTGTGTGGAGGTCGTTTCTCCCATTTTATGACAAGCTATAAATCAGTATTACACAAAGCTATAAGCCCTATCAATCACATTGATAAAAATGGTGAAAATGCCAATCCATCAATACAAAGAAGTCAGGCAAGAACAGAACTTGATGGGATTGCTCAAGTTTTTTTGTTTTTTTTAAATCTTTTTCTTTTATGTGCTTCCATTTCAAAAGATGTACAGAAGATAACAAATGTGTCTGACTGTCTGTTAGTGTCATTTTTCACTGAACGCATCGCTTATATATGAGTACATATATTTAAAAATTCTGTATAAAGCAAAGCAAAATCTTATGCCTATAGAGACTATTATTAGAATGTATTTAACAATTCAGACCAGAAACCTTACTGTGTAAGGTTATATTTAAAATAAACATTAATCTGATTTGATAAACATATCTACAACATTTTTAACACTTGAAAATTATACATTTTGCTGACTGTTCTTTTCAAAGCTCTTTAAGCAAATTCTGTAATAATAAAAGAAAAGTGAAAAAAAATATTTTCCTCTGTTCTTACCTACTGTCTTTTCCAATCTTCTCTGACAGTATCTCTCTCCACTTCTTTCTGTGCCTCTGGAGACTAACAAATGCATGGGGTCCCTAGTGGCTATTCCACAAGGACCCTGTCCATCGCCATGGCCACCTCCAGATCCACATGAATCTGTCAGCAGCATCCCGGGATGGCTAGAAATGTGGAATTCCGTTGAGACTTAGAAATACGGGAACCTGCAACCCTGAAACGTAAGCAGAAAGAATGTAACCTGACATCAGATACAAAAATAACCAAAAATGGTGAAGTGATATCCTCAGGAAATCATATTCCAACATTCCTCGCTGTCTTCTACAGCTTAAACAGAAAATCAGTAAATGTAATTATAAGAAAAAAAAAAGTCTCCGTTGATACAGTCAAGGTATAGTATCTCTGATATTTTTGCCTAATGTTAGAAGTGGTTCAGACAGATGGCCAACTGTCCATGCATGATGCATCAATTGACATTTCCATATAATAAAACAATTATCTTGAATCATCTTAAAAACAATTTTGTCAAATATGAAAATACTTTTAAAAATACACAGGCAAAATAAAATCTGAAACATTTGTTTATTTCTGTGCTTTATGACCCTATAATGGGATAAAGCAAGTTATGTTAATAAATAAATACATTTTTGGACACTTTGAAAATGTATATGTAAATTTCAGTTTTAATGTTATTCATTTGATATTTCCATAAACATACTGTAACACCTGCTGACTCTTGCATTAACCTAGAATGACTTCAACAATAAGTCAACAGCTATAAGAGCTGGCATTCCATATTAAAATGAGCAGCTTCAGGTCACCTTCATACATATCCCCTTATAAGTCCTGCATGCTATACAGTGATCCCTCGCTATATCGCGCTTCGCCTTTCGCGGCTTCACTCCATCGCGAATTTTATATGTAAGCATATTTAAATATATATCGCGGATTTTTTGCTGGTTCGCGGATTTCTGCGGACAATGGGTCTTTTAATTTCTGGTACATGCTTCCTCAGTTGGTTTGCCCAGTTGATTTCATACAAGGGACGCTATTGACAGATGGCTGAGAAGCTACCCAGCTTACTTTTCTCACTCTCTTGCACTGACTTTCTCTGATCCTGACGTAGGGGGATTGAGCAGGGGGGCTGTTAGCACACCTAGACGATACGGACGCTCGTCTAAAAATGCTGAAAGATTATCTTCACGTTGCTATCTTTTGTGCAGCTGCTTCCTAAAACGACATGCTGCACGGTGCTTCGCATACTTAAAAGCTCGAAGGGCACGTATTGATTTTTGATTGAAAAACAAACTCTCTCTCTCTCTCTCTCTCTCCCTGCTAATGACGGAGGGGGTGTGAGCTGCCGCCTTCAACAGCTTTGTGCCGCGGTGCTTCGCATACTTAAAAGCCAAACAGCCCTATTGATTTGTTTGCTTTTCTCTATCTATGTGACATTCTGTGCTCCTGACGCGCACTCCTTTGAAGAGGAAGATATGTTTGCATTCTTTTAATTGTGAGATGGAACTGTCATCTCTGTCTTGTCATGGAGCACAGTTTAAACTTTTGAAAAAGAAACAAATCCGAAACTGGAACACAAGCTGTGATCCATGGTGCAACTGCCTTCGCAATCCATCCGGGACTTCGCCTATGAATATCAGGTTTTGTGTTTGAAGTGGCGGCCGGCTATGTCTGAAGAAGAGGTGGTCCGCCACATCCTGAATGCCTGCAAAGCGGTTAAGCTGGGGGTCTCAGGGGGGTTGTGGGGTCGGTGGAAAACCTGGTGAAGGTGGGCTCGCAAGTGGAACAGGACTGGGGAAACTCTAAAACGTACTGGAATAAAGTGCAAGCCAGTACACAAGAAACCCAGTCCCTAAAACCCCAGTGAGCCAAGCCTTGAGGGTCAGAAGCCGATCTCGCCATCATGCAAGCAAGTATGTCCCTCCTGATCGTCCCAGTGAAGCTGTGGAGGTGACAAGTGGATGCGGTGGTGGATACAGGGAGCCTTCACACGCTAATATGACATAGCATTTGGAAGAGGATTAGCTGCCCGTCAGACAATTTAACATCTGCCCCGTCTGTCCAATTCATATTGGCAGACAGGAGTGAACACAGGGCCCTGGACAAAGACCCCTTAAGGTACAGTGTACTCTCCACCACCTGGGAAATGGAAACATATGTCCTGAACGACCGGCACCTTTCTATCCAGTTACTCCTTGGGCTGGATTCTTTGACCGCCTTAAGGATGACCATCCATCTCAGTCCCAGGGGGTATACGGTGCCAGGGGAAGGGGTATGCAAGTTTATTCATAAATCAAAAGAAGATCTGGGCTCAGAATTCATTGGTTTCTATGTGGCAGTGAGGAGTGACGGAAGAACCTCAGCGGCAGACCCTGTGGAGGAAGCGCCCAAAGAGGTAAGGCCGGTGATGAAGAAGTGGGCCGAGGTGTGGACTGAAAAATTAGGAGTCACCCGTGGGGTTACCCACGAGATCCACACCTCGGATGAAATTCCAGTAAGGCACTGAGCCTACCGCGTTTCTCCACTGAAGAAGGGCATAATTAAGGAACACCTGAATCGAATGTTCGCTGAGGGAATAATCGAACCATCTTCCTCCTCCTGGGTGTCCCCTGTAGTCCTCGTGAAGAAAATGGATGGCACCTATCGTTTCTGTGTGGACTACAGGGGGGTTAACGGGAAGACGAGCCTGGACGCATTTCCCATGCCCCTGGTTCATTAAATTCTGGAGTCACTGCACGGAGCTGCGGTTTTCAGGCCGATGGACGAGGGGAGTAAGAAGAAGACAGCAGTCATCACCCCCAAAGGCTTGTTCCAATTCAAAGTCATGCCTTTTGGGCTTAAAAATGCTGGCACCACCTTCCAGCGACTCATGGAACAAGTACTGAGGGGTTTGATAGGCAAGATCTGCTTTGTTTATAATCAATGACGTCATTGTTTACTCCCCTTCTATTAAACAACATCTTCAGGACTTGGTCATCATCTTCCAACGATTCCATCAAGCGCACCTCACGCTGAACACAAAAAAATGTACCTTCATTCAACCCCACATCCGCTTCCTCGGGCACATTCTTTCATCGGATGGGGTCGCTGTAGACCCCGAGAAGACCTTGGCCATCCGGGACTACCCCACGCTCACGGATTTGAAATCGCTACAACATTTCCTTGGGTTAGTGTCGTTCTTAAGTAATTCAAGGGATACCACATTTTTCTTTGGCACTTTACATTAATTTCTTTGAGTGTACAAAATTGATTTTAGTTTCACTTTCATTTTGTGGTTCTGTTTAGTTTTGAGACTTATATTTAATTGTTATATTATGCCACTATCTTTTTTTGCATTGTGAGCTGCCAATCTGTAGCACTGATGTTAAGAATTTGTTGTCCACTGTCAAGGGCTGCTGTCCTCAGAAATTGCAGCACATGAAATCATGAACCCAGCCTTATTTAAGCTGGTAATGTACTACAGTCCTTGTACGAATTTGTTGGTAATACAAAACGTTTAGTGAGTGTCTCTTTAATTAGAACTTTTGGCACAATATCTTTTGGCTAGGTTCTTCAGAATTTCTTGATTTACATATTAGGTTAAGCAATAGCCTGTCTTTGTTGTGGTCCCTGCTTTGTTTTTGCCATTCATCTACCTCTCCTTTTTATAAGCTCTTGCTGTCTGCTAATTGTAATATCACATATAAAAAAAAAGAGAAAAATGTTTTGGTTTATTTCTCAGGTGTGTCTGTTTTGTAGACAACATCTTACCTTTTACTACATATCGGTGAAATGCTTTTTGAAAATAAAACCATTCTTTGATACACTGATGGATAGGTTCTTTAGGTCTTATGAGGAATGGCCGGCAGCTCAAACCAGCCGGGACGCCCAAAGGATGGAAGGATGGGGAAAGGCAGATAATTTTGGACACTGCCTCCCCCAAAACACTAGATGGCAACTCCCCTGGAGTGTAGCGGTGCCCCAGATTCCCACAGGGCATCCTGGGACTTGGAGTTCAGTTTCTCAGCCCTGTTGGGTACTGTGAGTGCCGCGCCTCATAATTAGGTTATTTCTAAACTTCAACACTGAAAACTACTTTATCTATAGTCTCCTCAGTACAGCTAGGTGGGGCCTACACAATGATTCAAGCCCAAGGGCCCCCTAAATCCTATGTCCAAACTTGGTTTTCGTGATTATATATGTCAGAATATCTATTTTCATAAATCTATTTTCTGAATTTTCATGTATTTTCATGTGTGCAGGTGGCAAAATTCTATGTATGCGAGAAAGGTTTAGGGATCAATATGGTTGATAGAAAAATGACAAATCCCTGTGTAACCAGGATAGATTTTGACGAATGTATTTTGTTAATAAAGTTAATGTCGTAATTAAAATAAGTGTGGCTATGAATTGTAACCCAAAACAAAAGAGGAGCATAAAGCCTAGCTTAACACCTGTTAGTTCTCCCTCATTGGTCCATCCTCAGGCTGTGTCAGGTAGATGCAGGGACAGGACTGGAGGTAAAAGGGAGGACTGGAGGAACACAGAAGTAAAAGAGTAGAGATAATGTGGAGCAGAGTTGAACGCTGTTAAGACAGAAAGGATAACATTAGTGGAACACTCAACTGAGACACAGCTATAAGAAGACAGCTTTAGCTAAACTAGTAGAAGAGAAGTGGCAGCATAATGCTGACGAGGACAATAAATCTATAATATACTGTACTGAAACATAGAAAAGAAAAAAAAATGGCAAAACGGTGGTGCGCAGAGAGGGGGTGAGGAACCAAAGTTGTTAAATGATTTAGTGGGACGAAAGTGAACGCCATTCTCAAACAGGCACTATCAGATAGAAGGTGTCCAACATGGGTTAACAGAGCATACAGGAAATAAACGAGGAGAAAGTCCATAGAACACAGGTGCAACCTGCTGGTGAGCTTTTCCCTGATACCAGACAAGGGTGAGATGAAAGGCCAAAAGGAGGGACACAAGGAGGAAGAGTTCATTCACCCAAGGTCTGTGTGTTTTTTTTTTTATTATTTGTTTGATTTGTGTGGCTTGAGGTAAAGCTCAAGTGAAGGGGCCAGTGCTGCTTTGTTTGTTGGCCACTACGCACCCGAGCTACGTTTGGGGACCCCAACAGAGTGACTAATTGTTCTAAAAGGGTATAGGTACTAACGATGAGCTCACCAGTAGTGTTGAAAGGATGGCATATAGTTTTGTAAATAGTTTATCATTCTTGTGGTTTTTTTTTTGTGCTGTACATAGTTATAATATGCAAATGTTGGATTGTCTGTTTCTTGGTTTCAAGTAAAGAAAGAAAAAGTTTTCTTTTCTTTAAACTGACTGAAAGGTGTCATCTGTTATGAGCCAAATGAGCTAAATGGTTGAAAGTAAATTTAACTATTGGGTGGCGACACCAAACTTAAGAACTCAGGGCCTTGCACATACAGCTTGAGAAGGAAAGGCCGCGCAAGGGGGTTACACCTGTATAGAAGTTTTTTGAATACAACACTGAAAGGAAAAACTGTATCCTGCTCCAAGACAATGCATTTACAATGTATGATGTGAAGATTAAAATAAAGAACCCAGCAAACCTTAAAATTCACCTACAATGTCCAGAGAATTATTATTTTTTAGAAAGCATATACTGAAGTTTATAGTTTTTTCATTGTCTTTTCCATCAATATTTTCTTTTTCTTGTGGGCTTTCTCCATTTTGAGGTTCAGGCTTGCACAATCGTGATGTCATCAGCAAGACTGCACAAAGTTCACCCGGTGCAATCTAACATTATCCGAGATTGTATTCATGTTGTAGGAAGATTAGGAGAGATTTAACTTGGTTAATTATCTGTTTTGCCTTTGACCTTGCTGGTAATTAATTAAATAATTCAGTAAGGCACCTACTTTATTTATCTTACCTCTGTTGTAGGAGGCAAGTCTCCAGCCATTACACTTGCATCAAGGTAACTGAAGCCCATTCATTTTAAGAAACAATAATGTAATTTATTGATAAACACAAGGATTACTGCAAGGTGGTACATACCTAAAAGGCAGTATAACAGCCCACTTATCTACTGTCATAACCTTACTAACCTGATCAACAGCCTACACATATCTGTTATGCTACTCTACTCTCTAAATTTTGCAGGCTGCTGCCGTAGACACATATTACCAAAAGGCACTACACCTTCCTGCCATCATAACCCAGACTGACGGAATACCAGCATTTGCTATATACAGTGGTACCTCGGTATACGTCCTTAATCAGTTCCAAATCCTTAGACTTATACCAAACAGGACTTATACCAAATTTTTCCCATAAGAAACAAAGGGAAAATGATTAATCTGTTCTCATGAAAAAAAATTCTATTGTTATTGGCATATTAATAATAATAATAATAAATTTTATTTATATTGCGCTTTATATTTAACAACCTCAAAGTGCTACAAAATAAGAATAAATTAACAAACAAGACAATCTATAAAAATAATTTAACAAAATGTCTTTCTAAAAAGGTACGTTTTTAGGTTTTGTTTAAAAGCATCAGTCGACTGTGGGGCTCTCAGGTAATCAGGGAGAGAATTCCACAGCCTCGGCGCCACCGAAGAAAAGGCCCTATCTCCCATACTGTTAAGCTTAGTTCTGGGAACTTGAAGAGTGTTAGTATGCACAGAATGGAGGGTGCATGAGGAAGTATGAGCGATAAGGAGTTCCTGTAAATACAGGAGAGCAGATCCATAGATGCACTGATGGGTAAGGAGGGAAACCTTGTACTCTATTCTAACTGGTACAGGGAGCCAGTGAAGGGTTTTCAACATAGGAGTGATGTGGCTATGCTTTCGCACCCTCATCAGGATCCTGGCAGCGCTGTTCTGAATGTACTGGAGTCTCTGGATACTCTTGCCAGGACTCCCAATGAGAAGCGCATTACAGTAATCCAGCCTGGATATTACAAAGATATTATACATTGATGGGGTTGTATAAAATAATTTAAACACTGCTTAATACTAAAATACATAAATACAAAAGCAATTAGATGAAATAAATGAAAATTTAACCTCACTTTACCTTGCTGAGAAGAGTCGAGTGCCTACTAGGATGGTGCTGAGAACAGAGGATGAGATGTTTTTGTTTGGAAGGAGAGTCCCCCTTCCAATAAAACTTCAGGAATCTGAAATTCTGGTGTTTTTCTCTTTCTCTTTTCTGTCTCTTTTCCCTACTTGGGCCTGGTTAAGGCTCACCAGGTTTGATTTTTACTAAAAATCTGTCCAAAGAACTTTGTTTCTGCCTTCTCCTCAGGATGTTTCAGAAATGTGACATTACCTGGTCATTCCAGACAATGGTATTACGGCTTATTTGGGCTTTGATGGGGTGGTACTTCTCTGCAAAGTTTTTGACATCCATCCATTTGGCAACGATTTCCTTGATTAATGAAGTAGGGGCTTCCTCTCTCTCCTCCTCCTCCGAGCCTGAAGAGAGTGCATCCATTTTAGTCTTGTGCTCCTCCTTCTCAAGTTCCTCAGCTCCACAGTGGTCAGCTCTTCCCTGTGCCCCTCCACTAACTCCTCCACATCACCATCACTCACATCCAGACCCATGGACCTGCCCAGACAGACAATATCCTCCACTATAGGCACAGCCTCAAAGCCCTCAAAGTCCCTTTCAGTCACTGCTTCTGGCCACAAATTCCTCCAAGCAGAGTTCATTGTTCTGTAGGAAACTTCCTGCCAGGCTTTGTCAATGAGAGTTATGCAATGGACAACAACAACAACATTTATTTATATAGCACATTTTCATACAAAAAGTAGCTCAAAGTGCTTTACATAATGAAGAAAAGAAAAATAAAAGACAAAATAAGAAATTAAAATAAGGCAACATTAGTTAACATAGAAAAGGAGTAAGGTCCGATGGCCAGGGTGGACAGAAAAAACAAAAAAAAACTCCAGAAAGCTGGAGAAAAAAATAAATCTGTAGGGGTTCCAGGCCACGAGACCGCCCAGTCCCCTCTGGGCATTCTACCTAACATAAATGAAATAGTCCTCTTTGTAGTTAGGGTTCTCACGGAGTCACTTGATGCTGATGGTCATACAGACTTCTGGCTTTTAATCCATCCATCATTTTTGGAACATCATGGTACTTAGAGTAGATGGTGGTGCGCCACCACCAAAAGGACACCGGAAAAGGAAACAGAAGAGAGAGTAGGGGTTAGTACAGATTTTAGAGCCATCATGAATGGTTATTATAATGAATTGGATATACAGAGTATCAGGATTAAATTACAGTGAAGTTATGAGAAGGCCATGTTAAAGTAATGTGTTTTCAGCAGTTTTTTTAAAGTGCTCCACTGTATTGGCCTGACGAATTCCTACTGGCAGGCTATTCCAGATTTTAGGTGCATAACAGCAGAAGGCCGCATCACCACTTCTTTTAAGTTTTGCTCTTGGAATTCTAAGGAGACACTCAGTTGAGGATCTGAGGTTGCGATTTGGAATATAAGACGTCAGACATTCCGATATATAGGATGGGGCGAGATTATTTAAGGCTTTATAAACAATAAGCAAAATTTTAAAGTCAATCCTGAATGACACAGGTAACCAGTGTAGTGACATCAAAACTGGAGAGATGTGCTCGGATTTTCTTTTCCTGGTAAGGATTCTAGCAGCTGCATTCTGCACTAGTTGCAAACGATTTATGTCTTTGTTGGGTAGTCCTGAGAGGAGTGTGTTACAGTAATCTAGTCGACTGAAAACAAACGCATGAACTAATTTCTCAGCATCTTTCAATGATATAAGAGGTCTAACTTTTGCTATGTTTCTTAAGTGAAAAAATGCTGTCCTAGTGATCTGATTAATATGCAATTTAAAATTTAGATTACAGTCAACAGTTACCCCTAAGCTTTTTACCTCCGTTTTGACTTTTAATCCTAATGCTTCCAGTTTATTTCTAATAGCCTCATTGTATCCATTATTTCCAAGTACCAAGATTTCAGTTTTCTCTTTATTTAACTTGAGAAAGTTACTATTCATCCATTCTGAAATATAAGTCAGACATTGTGTTAGTGAATCAAGAGATTCGGGGTCATCAGGCGCTATTGATAAATACAGCTGTGTGTCATCAGCATAGCTGTGGTAGCTCACGTTGTGCCCTGAGATTATCTGACCTAACGGAAGCATGTAGATTGAGAAGAGCAGCGGACCCAGGATAGAGCCTTGCGGAACACCATATAGGATATCATGTGTCTTTGAGTTGTAATTACCACAACTAACAAAGAATTTTCTCCCTGCCAGGTAGGATTCAAACCAATTTAAGACACTGCCAGAGAGGCCCACCCACTGACTAAGGCGATTCTTAAGAATATTATGATCAATGGTGTCAAATGCGGCACTCAGATCTAAGAGGATGAGAACAGATAAATGGCCTCTGTCTGCATTTACCCGCAAATCATTTACTACTTTAATGAGTGCAGTTTCTGTGCTGTGATTTGTTCTAAAACCTGACTGAAATTTATCAAGAATAGCATGTTTATTAAGGTGCTCATTTAACTGCATAATGACTGCCTTCTCTAGAATTTTACTTAAGAAAGGCAGGTTAGAGATGGGTCTAAAATTTTCAAGAGCAGAGGGGTCGAGGTTATTTTTCTTAAGTAGGGGTTTAACTACAGCAGTCTTAAGACAGTCTGGGAAGACCCCCGTATCTAATGATGAATTTACTATGTCAAGAACATTATCAATTAGCACGCCTGATACTTCTTTGAAAAAATTTGTTGGTATTGGGTCAAGGTCGCAGGTCGAGGGTTTCATTTGAGAAATTATTTTATGTAAATCAGGTAAATCTATCCTAGTGAAACAGTTCAATTTGTTTATAACGGAATACTGGGGTTTAGGAGGATCCTTAGTGTTGGGGAGATATACTATGTTATTTCGAATATCATTAATTTTTTGATTGAAAAATACAGCGACAGCCTCACAGGTTTTACTTGAAGTACTTAGGATGCATTCCTTTGAGTTACTTGGGTTTAACAGACGATCAATCGTTGAGAATAAGACTCTGGGATTACTAGCATTGTTATTTATAATCTTAGAGAAATAGCAGCGCCTCTCAAGACGGACTGTGTTATTGTATTCTTTTATTTTAACTTTTAATATTTCATAGTGGATAGTTAGTTTAGTCTTCCTCCATTTACGCTCAGCTCTACGGCATGCTCTCTTTAAATCAGACACTCTTTGGGTCATCCATGG
Source organism: Erpetoichthys calabaricus (assembly GCF_900747795.2). Classification (NCBI taxonomy): domain Eukaryota; kingdom Metazoa; phylum Chordata; class Cladistia; order Polypteriformes; family Polypteridae; genus Erpetoichthys; species Erpetoichthys calabaricus. Next base: position 80,865,801 of record NC_041400.2, read on the forward strand.
TATAACAATGCTAGAAGATTTTTTAACTGTCTTTTCAGGTGCAACTATGTCAACAGCAGCTCTTACCTTAGTATTAAATCTTTCCACCTTACTATTTACATTATCCTCGCTATTATAGTTGGCACTATAAACGGACTGACTGCTTAGAATGTTTGTAAGTTTTAAAGATGCTGATGAGTCAAAGAAGCGTTTTTTAACAGTATGCTTCTCATGAGTGTTTTCTATCATTATTTCTATATTAAAATGTAGAAGAAAATGGTCTGATAGACCCGTATCAATGACCTGTTTTATATCAACTTTTAGTCCTTTAGTAATCACAAAGTCTAACGTATGACCTGCTTTATGTGTAGGCTGATTAACGAGCTGTCTCAAATCAAGAGTCCAGGAGGTTCATAAATTCTTTTACTTTTTGGTCACACTGATTATCTATATGAAAATTAAAGTCGTCGACTATTAAGAGTGTGTCATAGTTCGTAATTAAAATTGACATTAAGTCAGAGAATTCCTCAAAAAAAGACGCGTTGAATTTTGGAAGTCTATACACGGATAATACTAGAACGTGAGAATCTCCATGGATAACAAAGGCGAGATACTCTAAGGACCTGAATTTACCAAAACTGACATCTTTACATTTTAACCGGCTTGAGTAAATGTTTGCTAGTCCGCCGCCTCTCTTTCCTTGGCGATCTGCACGAGTAAAACTGTAATCCGGAGGCGCAGATTCGATTAAAACAGCTGCGCCATCTGAGCTAAGCCACGTTTCACTTAGTGCAATAAAGTCTATTTTTTTATCACTAATAAGATCGTTGATAAAAAGCGTCTTGTTAGTTAAAGCTCTAATATTTAATAGTGCCATATTTAATGTTTTGGAGGGGCAGAGATGAGTACTATGTGCGTTATTGATATTTGGAACAGGAACTAAGTTATTTTTATTAGCGCCGTTCTGTGTGTATCTTTTGTTTAATCTATAATCTGTTTTTATAGTTTTAATACATTGTTCATCTAAAGTAGTAATTTTAATTAAATTATTGGTGTTTATGCCGTATTGCCTAGATTTTCTACGTGCATTGAGATTGGTAACTACAGTATTTATGTTGTGCACTTTAATTGAAGATTTTATTAAACAATTATCATGTCCTAGCACAGCAGTAGCATTTCGGAAGGGGTTAAGAGCAGAGATAGATAGTCAAGATAAACGAATTACCTGTGATATATTTTCGGAGAGGACCCAGGCGCCGAAACTGTTCGGATGCAGGCCATCTCGTTTGAAAAAACGCGGTCTTTCCCAAAAGAGGTCCCAGTTGTTGATGTACCCGATGTCTTGAATCTTGCAGAAGCCCTGCAGCCAGTTGTTTAATCCTAGCAGACGACTGTAGTACTCGTTTGATCGTCTGACGAGAGGGAGTGGACCCGAAATGAAGATCTTTGCCGATGGGGTCCTCTACTTTGTGTCTTTAATTAATGCTGTGAAGTCTGCCTTGAGGATCTCCGACTGTTGGTGTCTTATATTGTTTATGATAGTAAAGTGATCTTTCCAAAACTCTCTCAGGGTTAATTCTGTGTCAGAGGTCACTTCAAAGCACCTCTGGAATAGTGCTTTAGTGTAGAGTTTCTTGAAATTACTGATGACCTGCTGGTCCATGGGCTGAATGAGAGGAGTCATGTTAGTGGGGAGGAACTTTACAGTGATGAAGTCTAATTCCGGCAGCACATAGTCCTGCAAGCTTGGAGGGTGAGCTGGAGCATTGTTCACTATGAAGGCGGCCTTCAGAGGCAGGTTTTTCTCCTCTAAATAACTTTTTACACTTGGCCCAAACACAACATTAAACCACTCGCCGAAATATTCTCTGGTTACCCAAGCCTTGCTGTTTGACTTCCACATCATAGGTAACTGAGTTTTCTGCACATTATGTTTCTTAAAGGCCCTCAGGTTTTCAGAGTGGTAGATCAGTAGAGGCTTCAGTTTGCAATCCCCACTTGCATTGCCACAGAACAAGAGAGTTAGCCTGTCCTTCATTGGCTTGTGCCCTGGCAATGCCTTCTCCTCTTGTATAATGTAAGTCCTGTTAGGCATTTTTTTCCCCAAAACAGGCCTGCTTCGCCACAATTAAAAACTTTTTGGGGAACAAAACCCTCAGCCTCCACAAATTCCCCAAACTCTTACAAAATCATTGGCAACATCTTTATCGGCACTGGCTCCCTCTCCGTGGCTCACAGCACTGTGAATGTCAGTCCTCCTCTTAAAATTATCAAATCAGCCCTAGCTGGCTTTAAACACTTCACTTTCTTGGCTCATTCCTGCCTTGTTTTTCAAAAGATCAGCATGCATCAGTTTTGCCTTTTCGCAAATCATTGCCTCTGATACGCTATCGCCAGCACACTGTTTTTCTGTTATCCAGATCAAAACCAGTTTTTCAACATGCTGTAATGTCCCTGATCTTTGTTTGGTAATCTATTTCACCCCCTTCGCAACGTTAGCCAATTTAATAACGTCTTTGTTTTTCACAATAGTAGATACCGTCATTCTCGGCATACGGTATGCAGGAGCCAAGTCCCGGATACGCATGCCACCTTCATACTTTCAACAATCTCTTTTTTTCACCTCCATGGTGATCCGAACCATTTTCTTCGTTGCTTAGCTCTTCTCATTAACTTTCTTAGAACTCATGGTTAATGAATTTACTAAAGATTTACACGAAAAAACACAAAATCACATGAAAATTCAGAGTTATACCGTGGGTTGTTCACTAAATGCTAGCAACTGGCGTACTGACAATCGTGGGCAGCATAGGGTAGCGTGCGGTGTGACGATTCAGGTCCGCTCTATGCTCCCATACGTCCTTACAGGGAGCCCTGAACCCGACAGCGTCGGTAATGTCACCGAGATGAGCTGACAAATGAGGACAATTCTCAAATGAAGCCAGGGGATAGTGCAAGAATGCCAGGTGCTTTTACTTAAATTTTATTTAAAACAAAAATCACTGTCCAAACAAAAAGTGCAGTGCATCTGGTTTCAATAAATAATTATTTAATAAATATCCATAAAACCAAGTGTTCAGTGGGGATAAAAACAACAATAAATAAATCCGATAAAATCCGAGGTTAAAAATGCAGTCTCACTCTTCCCGATCACAGCCCACCTGTGCAGGTGCGACTTGCTCCAACTATGTCATTAACTCACCGCAGTCGTGCAATCGTGCCCACGGAGAACGACATGGCTATACGGGTTAAAACCTGGCCCTTTTTTTTGAAGCCGTGGAGCACGCAAGTCGTATTCCAAACAAAGGTCATATACCAAGCAAAATTTTTCAAGTCCAAACAGGACATATACCAAGTTGGACTTATTCCAAAGCGGACGTATACCGAGGTACCACTGTATATTAGAAAGGCAGGTATAACTGCCTACTTATCTACTGTCATAACCTTACTAACCTGATCAACAGCCTACACATATCTGTTATGCTACTCTACTCTCTAAATCTTGCAGGCTGCTGCCATAGACACATATTACCAAAAGGAACTACACCTCCCTGCCATCATAACCCAGAGTGTCAGCATACCACAATTTGCTATTATATATATATATATATATATATATATATTAGATTACTCATATAATATAACACTGTCTAGTTATCCTGTTACACTATTTAGGCAAATTGCACTGCTGTTTTTTTACCTGCATATCTGTTTGTTTTTTTCTTGAAACCTACAAGAAAAACCAAATGATTTTAGTTGTACTTTAGCCAAAGTCAAGAGGTCCACGAGGTAATGGAAACATGGGGCAACTGATCAGAAGACAGTGAAAATCATGTTAAGTATTCTTGTGCATAACTTCTGCTACTAAAAACTGTTTTGAAAGACATTACTCAAAGGTGCTATAAGGAGCTTTCAACTCCCAAGGCAGGAAATGGCTCATCAGCTTTTTAGTTTCTGAGAGAATTTTCAGAGATCATTTTGGAGAGTGTGCTCAGGAGTGACAGTGGGGCAGAGTGCCCCAGGAAATCCCCAGAGTTCACTCAGAATTTCCCAGAAAATCTCATGAGTGTGTTCAAGAATGTGAGCGTGGCTAGATTTTTTTAAGAAGGAATTCGAAACTCTTGTAATTTAGATTAAAGTCACTACCAGTTACAAATTTGTGCCTTTTTACAGGTCAGTTATTCTGTCCATTACAATTGTCATTCAGATCTTTGTTCTTGCTTGAGTCCATTTCGCACCTTCTGGGCTGAAAGACATTTTCAGAGGGACCTCTGCAAAGATAACAGTTCAAATTTGACTTGCACCTTTGTTATCTGAAAAGTATAGGCAGGTCCTTGTACAGACTTAAGAGTTCAGCCACTTAACTTGAATTGTGTAGGTGGATGTCTGTTAAATCTGCTGCCTTAACAGGCCAGGGGCCTCATGCATAACGCCGTGCGTAGAATTCGCACTATAACATGACGTAAGCACAAAAGCAGAAATGTACTTACGCACAAAAACAATCCAAATGCAGGAATCTGTGCGTTCGCCAACTTCCACGTTCTTCCACTCCATAAATCCCGATCAGCGTGAATTGTTACGCACATGCATGCGCCTGCTGTCCCGCCCCAACTCCTCCCAGAATTATGCCTCTTTGAATATGCAAATCAATATAAATAGCCCTTAAGCTCAGCCTTCTGTGAAAAGACAATGGAAAAAGCACGGGGGAAAATATAAGAATTTCAGCGAATACCAAGTGGAGGCAAAGAAAAACATACTATTTGATGGTTTAAACAGTGATATAAACAACAAAAGGAGGTTGATCGAGTGACAGTGTCGGAGAAACTCGAAAGCTCAAGTTCACAAAGTCACACAGTGCCCGAAATAAAAAAGAAGTTGTCAGATATCAAAGTCGCCGTGAAAAGGCAAGACGTAGCCCACCGTCTGAGTGTCATATGAAAGCTTATTAGGGTACAGACAAAAAAAAATAGGCACACAGTGGGGAAAAAGCACGAAATGTCAACTTTAATCTCGAAATTTCCACTTTAATCACGTAGTTTATTTTGCCATTAAAGTAGAACATCGTAGACTTCATCTTAAAATCGTTTAATTTACTAGTTTCTCAAATCCCATTGTAACTAAAGTAGCACATTAAATGCTTTCTTCAGTATTTGATCTTCTATGTGTGAATCACTACCTGCTTCTTAAACGGGCTTTCTCTTTCTCCGACAGGAAACAAAATCCATTACATTCATGATATTACAGCTCTCTGAATAATTAAAATAATGAGATGTATACGGGATATCTTTTTCATGATGATAGGAATGAAAGCATGTTATTAAACATGGGAACATGGTGGCGCAGTGCTTGTTCCTGTCTCACGCAAGATGCTTGCTGCGCCATGCGCAACATTCAGTGAAATAATTTATCGCAGCAGTACTGTCTCTTTCAAACATACTAACCTCCAATTCTTGTCCTTACTTTTCTTTCTCCAAATACCCAATCGCCACACAATAAGCTCTGTAATAGACGTTAAGCCATCTGTAAGCTTAGATTGACGATTCTTCGAAACGTTTAAGGAACATTGAAATATCTTCGTAGTACGTGTTTAATTATTCTATCTATCCTACCAGTGTCGCGCCAGCCCAGCAAGAATAAAGCACGAGGTATAGAATAATCTGTGAACTAGCTAGCGCTGCGGCACCGTGTCCTCACATGTTTGATTATTAACAATATACAGTAGATTATTTAAATGAACTTAAAGTTTTATCTATACTAATAAAAGGCAAAGCCCTCACTCACTCACTCACTCATCACTAATTCTCCAACTTCCCGTGTAGGTGGAAGGATGAAATTTGGCAGGCTCATTCCTTACAGCTTACTTACAAAAGTTAGGCAGGTTTCATTTCGAAATTCAAAGCGTAACGGTCATAACTGGAACCTCTTTTTTGTCCATATACTGTAATGGAGGAGGCGGAGTCGCGTATCGCGTCATCATGCCTCCTATGTAATCACGTGAAACGCCTTGGGGCCGATCTGGAAGAAGGTAGCGCAGCGCCTTGATTTAAACGATTCCATGTCTTGGTGGGTTTAATACTGTGTAAGCATACATATTAACACATGTGCAATTAAACGTGTGCATTTACAGGGTGATTTCTCAGGCTTAAAAGCTTGCCTTTTATTAAAAAAGTAAATGCAAACTGTTTTCATTCTGAAGGGCACAAACCACGTTGGATTTTGTAATGATAGTTGATTAGTAAGGTCTATTAAGGGATACTTACAGAATGATTAGTAATGCCTGTGAATGCCGATGCAAGTAGGAGAATGGGCTTGAACTAAAGAACGAGTAGTAACATGTACAGTAAATGTCTCTAAAGTCTGTCTATTAAAAAGTTATTATATCTTTGTGTATTGATTAAACTACGAACCTAACAAGATCACTACATGGTGTCAGAAGTGGCGGATTGGAAGAGGAATGTGAAGAAGAGGTTCAGCTTTTGAACGAGTCTCGTGTCTGTGAGTAACCCGAAAACGTGGTCAGAAAGCGCTAAGACGTTCTAGCAAAAGAGAAAAAAAAAATATGGAAGGATTACAGCCCCCACCAAATCTCCAGTTAAAGGGAAATGTAGCTGAAAATTGGAAAAGATTTAAACAGAGATTCGAGTTGTATCTTGCTGCGATTGAAGCAGAAAGGAAAAGTGAAAAAATGAAAGCGTCTATGCTTCTACATGTAATTGGCGAAGAGGCGCTAGAGGTGTATAACAATTTTCAGTTTGAAGAAGATGGAGACAATATGAAATTGAACAAAATAGTTGAAAAATTCGAAGCGTATTGCAACCCAAAGCGCAATGTGACGTTTGAGCGGCACAAGTTTTTTACATGTTTCCAGAAAAGCAGCGAAACAATAGACCAGTATGTGACGGAATTGCGTAATAGGAGCTGTTCTAAGAAGAAACCGTCGAGACATCAAAGGATCAATAACCTCTAATCAGAACACTAACACCAGCGAAACAAATATTAACGAGAAAACAAGTATAAATCAGGAAAGAACATCTCAACTGCAAACACAATTAACCAGAAGATCAAAACGTCAAGTAAAACCACCAGAACGACTCATTGAGACATGTTGAGGATTAAAGGAACATTTTCAATTAAGAAATGCTGAATTCCTTTAACAGTTGTGCTTTTTATACATAGTTTGAATGCTGGATGTATGCCTGAAATGTTCTGGATAGTTCAGTTGTTTGAAGTGATAAAGTTTATCAAAATAGCATTTGAAATGTATAACATTACTAAGCTTATAAGTACTGCCTTACTTCTCTTTAAGAAAGGAAGATGTAATGATACTTGATTTAAACGATTCCATGTCTTGGTGGGTTTGTGTAGCTTATTGTCAATATCTTTACACCTGTTTTTAAGATTTATTGACTGAAACGGGCTTTCACGAAAAAAGTTAGGGCTTTGCTACAGGATACACCCTCCACAAGTTAAGGAAGTAAAAATAAAGGCATATATTTCTGTTTTATTTAAACCTTTTAAGTTCGTATGCATAGCCCCATTTGGCTGTTGTAGTTTTTTTTTTTTTCTTTCTTCAGTAATATTTAATCTCCTTAAAGAAAAACAACATATGCATTTTACTTTTTTTGTATCTCTTTAGTAAATTTTTAGTGTAAAAGGATAACCAGTATTTAAACCTTTTATGCTACTTTATAAAGTTATTTTACACAATGTTGAAAAATTAATAAGAAAGCTACATATTTTGGCAGCTGCTGCTTTAATTTTCAATGAAATGAAAAAAGTTCTCTAAAAAGGAGAAACCCTCATTTATAAAGGTTTGCTGCAGATGACTTAACTGAAAATAAATGAATAGTTCCTATGTGTATAATACATATTTATCTATTTGACTTATGCCTTTATTCCAGCAACTTGCAACATCTGAGGTACAATTTGTTACATTACTTTTGTTTTTTGCAGCACAGGCAGGTGAAGTGACTTCCTCAGGGTCACACAGTGGTGTCAGTACCAGGATTTCAACTGACAAGCTCCAGGTTTGCTGAAATATTACTGAAGAAAGAAAAAAAACAAAAACGGGCAAACAGGGCTATGCATACAGATGTCCATCCATCCATTATCCAACCCGCTATATCCTAAATACAGGAGCCAATCCCTGCCAACACAGGGCACAAGGCAGGAAACAAACCCCGGGCAAGGTGCCAGCCCACCGCAGGGCGCACACACCCACACACACCAGGGACAATTTAGAATCGCCAATGCACCTAACCTGCATGTCTTTGGACTGTGGGAGGAAACCGGAGTACCCGGAGGAAACCCAGACAGACACGGAGAGAACATTCAAACTCCACGCAGGGAAGCGAACCCCGGTCTCCTAACTGGCACCTTTCACTGCGCCACCATGCCGCCCGCATACAAACTTAAAAGGTTTAAATAAAACAGAACTATATACCTTTATTTTTACTTCCTTAACTTGTGGAGGATGTATCCTGTAGCAAAGCCCTAACTTTATTCATGAAAGCCCCTTTCAGTCAATAAGCCTTAAAAACAGGTGTAAGGCTAAACTTGCAGCACCGCTATTCAATTACACTTACCTAACGCCTCTCCTAAGGGGACATACTGTGGGATCTAGGCATCAGTCAAAGCACCAATCACAGGCCCGATTAAAAAAGCGGGAAGCTGTGATTTGTCGTCTCCCTCCCATGTAACAATCACAGCCCGTGTTACAACGCACTATGTATGTGTATATGTATATACAGTATGTATATGTGTGTGTTTATGTATGTGTGTATATGTATGTGTATATATATGTTGATATGTGTATATATATATATATGTATATATATGTGGATGTGTATATATATATATATATATATATATATATATATATATATATATATATACGTATATGTAGATATGTGTATATGTAGATATGTGTATATGTAGATATGTATATATGTACAGTAATCCCTCACTTATCGCGGGAGATAGGTTCCAAGGCCGACCGCGATAACAGAATTTCCGCGAAGTAGGGACACCATATTTATTTAATTATTTAACGTGTATTTGGACGTTTTTAAACCCTCCCTGTATTGTTTACAACCCACCCTTTACTCTATTAATAACAGGGACAACTGCTAAGCAATATGAAATCGGTAGATAAGTTTACACTTACTGTATAGTGAAGTACATGTAGCAGCGTGTAGGCGGTCATGACGTCGTCGACCTTGTTGCAAAGATTCCTAAAGCAGATTCCATCCAGACTACTGCCTTATCACGTCCACTTGCAACTCGTTTTGCGCCCTGGTTAAAGGACACTGCGGCCGTAGATCTTATATGCTTTTCCTCCTTTTTAAATAAAAAGAATCGTGGACTCATTGATGCTGTAATGGTGTAGCTGTTCCCTTCCTTCAACAAATCCAAAACGTTTACCTTTTCTGCAATCATTTGCATCTTTTGTTGGCGCTTGGACACGGCCCCTAAATCAGTAGCACGTTAATGCTGAATGAGTGAGATGAGACTTCCTGGTTAATGCAACACTCCGTCGCTGAGCCAATCAGCAGCACACAGGAACTTAACTGCGTGCTCTGATTGGGTAGCTTCTCAGCCATCCGCCAATAGCATCTCTTGTATGAAATCAACTGGGCAAACCAACTGAGATAGCAAGTACCAGAAGTAAAAAGACGCACTGTCCGCAGAAACCCGCGAAGCAGCGAAAAATCCGCTTTATATATTTAGATATGCTTACATATAAAATCCGCTAAGTCGTGAATCCGCGAAAAGTGAACCGCGAAGTAGCGAGGGATTACTGTATATGTATATATGTTTACATAACCTCTTTAACACACTACTTCTCCGCTGCGAAGCGCGGGTATTTTGCTAGTCTATATAATATAATCAACATATTTTGCTGCATTTCATCTTAAAAATTGATACCGTCATCATATGTAAATATGCGCTTTATAAAGTGACGCAGGTTGTGCAATATTAGAACTGTTGTTCAAGTTTACAGTGAGGTAATTGTACTTATAAGTACAAACAGTTCTACAAGAAACACTTGATTGACTGACTGAGTGCGTTTAAAGTTCTTGGGATGAAACTGTTTCTGAACCACGAGGTCCGTACAGGAAAGGCTCTGAAGCATTTTGCCATGGCTGAGGTAGTGTGTGCTTGATGCTGTATCCCGATAATTCTCTTTCCGATCAGCTGCTGCTGTGATTCCAGACTCTGATACAGTGATATAAATACTCCGAGTGCAGTGAGAGTAATATGGAAAAAGATGATCTGCTGTGGCAACACCTAACGGGAGCAGCTGAAAGAAGAAAAAGAAGCTGCAGTGAGAGTAACAATGCTAAAGCAGTTATGGTATTTGGAATACTATGGCTATTTCCTGGACCATTATATAGTTACAGGTTAATTACAATCTGATGCATTAGATTAATAAACAATATGCAGTTAGTTTCATCCATCCATTGTCTCCCGCTTATCCGAGGTCGGGTCGCGGGGGCAGCAGCTTGAGCAGAGATGCCCAGACTTCCCTCTCCCCGGCCACTTCTTCTAGCTCTTCCGGGAGAATCCCAAGGAGTTCCCAGGCCAGTCGAGAGACATAGTCCCTCCAACGTGTCCTGGGTCTTCCCCGGGGCCTCCTCCCGGTTAGACGTGCCCAGAACACCTCACCAGGGAGGCGTCCAGGAGGCATTCTGATCAGATGCCCGAGCCACCTCATCTGACTCCTCTCGATGCAGAGGAGCAGCGGCTCAACTCTGAGCTCCTCCCGGATGACTGAGCTTCTCACCCTATCTTTAAGGGAAAGCCCAGACACCCTGCGGAGGAAAATCATTTCAGCAGCTTGTATTCGCGATCTCGTTCTTTCGGTCACTACCCATAGCTCATGACCATAGGTGAGGGTAGGAACATAGATCGACTGGTAAATTGAGAGCTTCGCCTTGCGGCTCAGCTCCTTTTTCACCACGACAGACCGATGCAGCGCCCGCATTACTGCGGATGCCGCACCGATCCGCCTGTCGATCTCACGCTCCATTCTTCCCTCACTCGTGAACAAGACCCCGAGATACTTGAACTCCTCCACTTGGGGCAGGATCTCGCTACCAACCCTGAGAGGGCACTCCACCCTTTTCCGGCTGAGGACCATGGTCTCGGATTTGGAGGTGCTGATTCTCATCCCAGCCGCTTCACACTCGGCTGCAAACCGATCCAGAGAGAGCTGAAGATCACGGCCTGATGAAGCAAACAGGACAACATCATCTGCAAAAAGCAGTGACCCAATCCTGAGCCCACCAAACCGGACCCCCTCAACGCCCTGGCTGCGCCTAGAAATTCTGTCCATAAAAGTTATGAACAGAATCGGTGACAAAGGGCAGCCCTGGCGGAGTCCAACTCTCACTGGAAACGGGTTCGACTTACTGCCGGCAATGCGGACCAAGCTCTGGCACCGATCGTACAGGGACCGAACAGCCCTTATCAGGGGGGCCGGTACCCCATACTCTCGGAGTACCCCCCACAGGATTCCCTGAGGGACACGGTCGAATGCCTTTTCCAAGTCCACAAAACACATGTAGACTGGTTAGGCAAACTCCCATGCACCCTCCAGGACCCTGCTAAGGGTATAGAGCTGGTCCACTGTTCCGCGACCAGGACGAAAACCACACTGTTCCTCCTGAATCCGAGGCTCGACTATCCGACGGACCCTCCTCTCCAGGACCCCTGAATAGACTTTTCCAGGAAGGCTTAGGAGTGTGATCCCTCTGTAGCTGGAACACACCCTCCGATCCCCCTTCTTAAAGAGGGGGACTACCACCCCGGTCTGCCAATCCAGAGGCACTGTCCCTGATGTCCATGCGATGTTGCAGAGGCGTGTCAACCAAGACAGTCCTACATCATCCAGAGCCTTGAGGAACTCAGGGCGTATCTCATCCACCCCCGGGGCCCTGCCACCAAGGAGTTTTTTGACCACCTCGGTGACCTCAGTCCCAGAGATGGGGGAGCCCACCTCTGAGTCCCCAGGCTCTGCTTCCTCATTGGAAGGCATGTTAATGGGATTGAGGAGGTCTTCGAAGTACTCCCCCACCGACCCACAACGTCCCGAGTCGAGGTCAGCAGCGCACCATCCCCACCATATACAGTGTTGACACTGCACTGCTTCCCCTTCCTGAGACGCCGGATGGTGGACCAGAATCTCCTCGAAGCCGTCCGAAAGTCGTTCTCCATGGCCTCCCCAAACTCCTCCCACGCCCGAGTTTTTGCCTCAGCAACCACCAAAGCCGCATTCTGCTTGGCCTGCCGGTACCTATCAGCTGCCTCCAGGGTCCCACAGGACAAAAGGGTCCTCTAGGACTCCTTCTTCAGCTTGACGGCATCCTTCACAGCCGGTGTCCACCAACGGGTTCGGGGATTGCCGCCACGACAGGCACCGACCACCTTACGGCCACAGCTCCGGTCAGCCGCCTCAACAATAGAGGCACGGAACATGGCCCATTCGGACTCAATGTCCCCCCACCTCCCTCGGGATGTGGTCGAAGTTCTGCCGGAGGTGGGAGTTGAAGCTACTTCTGACAGGGGGCTCTGCCAGATGTTCCCAGCAGACCCTCACAACACGTTTGGGCCTACCACACCTGACCGGCATCCTCCCCCACCATCGAAGCCAACTCACCACCAGGTGGTGATCAGTTGACAGCTCCGCCCCTCTCTTCACCCGAGTGTCCAAGACATGTGGCCGCAAGTCCGACGACACGACCACAAAGTCGATCATCGAACTGAGGCCTAGGGTGTCCTGGTGCCAAGTGCACATATGAACACCCCTATGCTTGAACATGGTGTTCGCTATGGACAATCCGTGACGAGCACAGAAGTCCAATAACAAAACACCGCTCGGGTTCAGATCGGGGGGGCCATTCCTCCCAATCACGCCCTTCCAGGTCTCACTGTCATTGCCCACATGAGCATTGAAGTCTCCCAGCAGAACGAGGGAGTCCCCAAAAGGTATGCCCTCTAGCACCCCCACCAGGGACTCCAAAAAGGGTGGGTACTCTGAACTGCTGTTCGGTGCATACGCACAAACAACAGTTAGGACCCGTCCCCCCACCCGAAGGCGAAGGGAGGCTACCCTCTCGTCCACCGGGGTAAACCCCAATGTACAGGCTCCAAGTCGGGGGGCAATAAGTATACCCACACCCGCTCGGCGCCTCTCACCGGGGGCAACTCCAGAGTGGTACAGAGTCCAGCCCCTCTCAAGGAGATTGGTTCCAGAGTCCAAGCTGTGCGTCGAGGGGAGTCCGACTATATCTAGCCGGAACCTCTCAACTTCGCGCACTAGCTCAGGCTCCTTCCCCTTCAGAGAGGTGACATTCCACGTCCCAAAAGCCAGCTTCTGTAGCCGAGGATCGGACCGCCAAGGTCCCCGCCTTCGGCCACCACACTGCACCCGACCTCCTTGGCCCCTCCCATAGGTGGTGAGCTCATGGGAAGGGGGACCCACATTGCCTCTTCGGGCTGTGCCCGGCCGAGCTCCATGAGTGCAGGCCCGGCCACCAGGCGCTCGCCATCGAGCCCCACCTCCAGGCCTGGCTCCAGAGTGGGGCCCCGGTGACCCGCGTCCGGGCAAGGGAAAACGCTGTCCAAAATTGTTTTTCATCATAGGAGGTTTTGTTTAACCGCTCTTTGTCTCATCCCTCACCTAGGACCAGTTTGCCTTGGGTGACCCTACCAGGGGCATAAAGCCCCGGACAACACAGCTCCTAGGATCATTGGGACACGCAAACCCCTCCACCACGATAAGGTGGCGGTTAAAGGAGGGGGCAGTTAGTTTCAGTGATATTTATAAAGCCGCATAAGGAATGTAGATCTAAGAAATAAAGGGTAACCACACAGGAACAGTAGCACTGCTTTGACGCTGGGTGCCGCTAGTCTGCAAAACCGAGCAGAGAACTTGCGTACGACAGGGTATGAGGTACCGTGGAAATGTGCGTGGCTTTACGCCAAGTTAAGGTTTTATACATCGTGATTTGAGAGTGGAAACGTTCACAAATACCATTTTTGTGCGTACGCACCGTTTATACATGAGGCCCCAGGTGAGCAACAAAACTCGGTCAGAATGGGCAATGCCCATTTTGTCCTACAATGTATTGTGAAGCATGTGCTTTATTTTGACAATTTTTGAGACAAACTTTTGCTTTAAACTTGAATAATTTTGAACATTTGCCTTGTTTTATGACCATGTCTTTTTACCCACTCCTTCCTCAATTTTTTTTAAAAACTTTTTGAATTCAATACAAAATTTCATATCACAGTGGCACAAGGAAGATAAAGAATTTAAAAAAAGAAGTTAAAGTTACCAAAGATTTAAGCTAGGTCATATTTGATTCAGTAATCTCTCTATCAAAAGAAATAAGGCCACTGAAGGGGAAATGGGAGTTGATGGTGATAAATGTAGCCGGCTTAAGAGTGCAGAAAATTATGGTGAGGTTGTTAATAAAAACATACAAGTTGTCTATCAGCATGGGGAAAGTAAGATTCGGCAGTAAACCTTGTTGCAAAAATATCTTTACGGTGCCAACGATTCTAAATAATGAGGTTTTTGTACCACTTGATTGCGGAACAGCCAAAACTTTTATTAGTTGAGACCTTATTAAGGAATTAGCTATTTGTCCCATTACAATAAAGTTTAAACCACAGATTGTGTTGATCAAGGTAAAACCACTAGTAATGGACTGCCGAAGTTCAAATTTCCCCCATTAGTGCTACAAGTAGTACTGTTTTATATATTTTTGTACAATCACCTGTCTTTTATGTTCTTTTAGGTATGCCTTGAATAAATAAAATTACTGTAAAAAACAACCATCCTCTTCCACTCATTTAATCTTTTCTTAATCAGGTAACAGATTCTTTTCTAACTGAACAGAATGGTGATTCAAAAAAGATGGGAAATAATCATAAATATCAAAAAAATTAAACTCCTGTGATCAGCGTAGATGAGAAATGGGTATTTGCACATTTCCACCATTGTCTCCATTCTTATAGAGTTAATTCTTGCTGTGTCTGCAAACATCAATCTCCTAGCTGCATTTTTTTTGCTGCCCCCTGTTCTTCCCTTCAGACAGTTTAGCACGTGCACAGATATTATGCTTTTGTGTTTGGAAAAACTGTGGTGTGCCTTGGGATTTTTTGGGTTACAAAAAGTGTGCCACCACAGAAAAAAGGTTGAAAAAACCTGCTCTACCTACACCTTTGCTCCTAGCATGCTAAAAATGATCTCCATAGCTCCTATATCGCTTAAAAACTGATACTGTGCATTATTTGGTTGGTTATATTGCATTATTTGTATAAATTAGCAAAGATACTGCAAACTTGAATTTTGGGTAAAAATAATCATTACACTTCTGTTTTGTAAAATTTTGTCATTATATTTAGGGCAGTCAGCACTCTACGCTGGCTGGCAGACCACCAAGTTAAGTACAGAGGTACAAAAGACTTATTTCATAACATGTTTAGCACTTATTTGATATGACATTGATTTGACCTTCTTACAGAAACATGAAATAAAAAAAAAAAAAAAAAAGACAGCATAATTTTTACCTTGGTAGCTTTTCTCTATTGCACCAGGACTGTCATAAACACCCCTTTTCCCCTCTCCCCTGCACCTATGTCAGTATGTATAAATCAAAAAAATGAACATCAATGCTACATGTTTACATGTGGCATATCATTTTGCACCACATAAGGAATTTCATAACAGTTTTCAAAGGTAGTATATAAATATGGTACTGGAAGTGTAGGGCAGCATGGTGGCGAAGTGACACTGCTGCCTCACAGTAAGCAGACCTGGGTTTGCTTCCCGGGCCCTCCATGTGTGGAGTTTGCATGTTCTCCCCGTGTCTGCGTGGGTTTCCTCCTGGTGCTCCAGTTTCCTCCCATAGTCCAAAGACATGCAGGTTAGGTGCATTGGCGATCCTAAATTGTTCCTAGTGTGTGCTTGGTGTGTGGGTGTGTGTGTGTGTCCTGCGGTGGGCTGGCGTCCTGCCCAGGGTTTGTTTCTGCTTTGCGCCCTGCGCTGGCAGGGATTGGCTCCAGCAGACCCACGTGACCTTGTGTTAGGATATAGCGGGTTGGAGAATGACTGACTGACTGACTGGAAGTGTATATAATTCTTTAGGTACACACTTAACTTATTTGTATTATAATACACTCAATCATTCGGGGAGGAACAATACCAGTGCATGTTTCAGGAGTTTGAAACTAATGAGTTTTTATTGATTGCTTCCCAGGTAAACACCTACTGTTCTAGCCATGGGAGACACCTCAATTTTGTTACGGCCTGCCACTTTTTGACTCTCATTTCCCTCTACTACATTGTTCACTCTGCACTGTTCCTGCACACTGTGCTGCTCCTTCTTGTCCCCACACGTGCCACTGCTGCATATTGTGTTCTCCTTCTCTCCATCCCCAGTGCCAAAAAAATTAGCACACCTTCCAGCACCTACCAACCTTACTTTCCGGACTTCCTCCTCCCACAGAGGTGTTTCATTTGCATATTACACTGCTGTCCAGCTCCATGGCCTTCTGAGTCTCAGGCCGGATCATTACAGTATTATTGTTTCATAATGTTAAAAAAAAAAAAATTACATAAAAATGCCACCCCAACATCTGCGTCATCAACAGCCCTGGATGTGACAATATTTTTTAATGCATTAAACAGGACACATTAATCACAAAGTTTAACACGTTAACTTTCACAGGCATAAATAAAATAAATTTATTTGTGAAATAATATCTAAACTAAAACTACATTAATGAAATATAAAAATAAAAACTGAATTTGCAAGTAGGATCAGAAATAACCAAAATGAAAACTAGTATAAAAAGGCAAAACTAGAATAATCTTACTATAAAAGAAGTTCAAGATATTCCAATATCTATAAAGCATATCAATGAAACACTAAATAATTTTAAGATTTCAAAGATTGACATACAGCTATATTAAAAATCTGAACTCAAAAAAAAAAATCAAGATTTATTTGAGAAAGCTAGTGATTACATATAAATCTTGAATGCATATTTTAAAGATGAATTGCATTTTAAGAAATTCTTAAATACTAGGAGTTTATAAGCACCATCTAATTATATAAAAAAGGGTTATAATGCTGGTGCTAGTAGCTAAAACCTCATTTAGCTTAACACTTAGCCCAAGTAAATTAATAAATGAATAAAAACAAACTTAAGCAATGCAGATAAATTAAAGGTGTATTACTAATCAGTCAAGATTGATATCAAAATTTGGTGGTGACCATGTACCACACATTCCCTATCTAAGTAAAAAGTAATATCGTGTAACCCACAGCAAGTCACTTATCCTTCCTTATATAAACCAATCAAAATGTACTACAAATTAATAATTTCCATTTGCAAATGGTTTAAAGAAGATTTACCTACCCCGTCAACACTGTGGACATAACACTGTGGCACTAGGTCCTGAAGAGAGCACACACCAATGGCAAAAGGAATCTAGAGAATGTTCCTCATTATCTAGAGTGCAACATTGTGCCGTTCGTTTAAGTTGACTTTGGAAGGGTGTCATAGTCTTCATAATGTAAGCATTGCAGAGACAGTTTCTGTAATCAAAATGAAGATACTATATTTCAGCTCTGACCATAACCCTAAATATCTGAATTCTCCAATGCTTTGTGAATCACAAAGACAGAAAAGTTGCACACCAACATATTTCTGTACAATTATGTTTTGTCTTGTTTTGATTTACAAGGTATTATTTATTTTCACAAAATAACATAGAAATAGAAGAACAACATTTTGTGTTTCACTTTTATTAGTTAGAATTAAGTTACTGGTTTAGCTAGCAATCAGTTCATTTTCAAGTTCAAATTTATTGTAAACCACATATAGTATTTAGTATAGGGGTCCCTAGCTCCTGTCCTGGAGGGCCCCAGTGGCTTCAGGTTTTCATTCTAACCCTTTTCTTAATTAGCAACCTGTTTTTGCTGCTAATTAACATCTTTTGAATTCATTTTAATTGAATTGTTTTTAAGATTTGTTCCCATTAATTGCTTAATTTCTTTCCTTAAATAGTACCAAAACAGAAATGAAATGTGAAGTGAGTGAATAGAAGACCAACTAAGTCAGGGCCTCAAATTCCAACCAATTTCACTCAAACAAGTTGCTTAATTAGGTGCCTAGCCTCATTGTTAATTAAACCCATTTTTTAATTCAGTGGCTTGTTGCTGCTCTCATTGTACAATAGCATGCATTTCCAAAATTATTGATTTTCTCTTTTCTAAGAGCACTTTTAAAATGTTTGGGGGACCTGAGCACATCAACATTCCTGAGACCTTCATCTTTCTTTATTTTCAGAGTTAGAATAAAAACCTGCAGCCACTGGGACCCTCTGATTTAGTACATAAAATACCTACAAGCTTGTCTCCCACACACCAGAGGCAACACTAGTATCAGTCAATGAATAAAACACCAAACGATAAATGCAACACAAAACGATATATGAAAGAAACACTCATACAGTAGTAGTCAGTATGAGCAGCTGTTGAGTAGTCTTATCTACAGATAAAAACTGTCTTTGTTGAAGGTTAATTATAGTTTATCAGAATGAAGAAGGAAAAAGGGACTGTGATGGATGTCTGAGATCTTTAATAATATGGTTTGCTGCCATATGGAGACAGGCATTTTACATGTTCTGGACAGAAGACAGTTGTGTGCCAGTAATATTTTGTGGTCACAACCCACTGCAGTGATGTGCAGTCCTTAGCTGAAAAAGTGCTGTTTCAGTACATAATGCAGCCAGCAAAGAATAGATTTCACTTTATCCCAATAGAAGTTGGTGAGCACAGATGAAGAAAGGGAAGCTTCTGAGACATCTAAGAAAATAAAGGAATTAAAAGTATCACTCCCAAATCAATGATCAGGTGAAAGTGAAACTGACCAATTAATTGGTGCAGCAGCAGTTTAGTATATTGCTTCCATGACCATCACTGGGAAAAGCTGAAAGAAAAAGACTGTGATGATGCACATAGTTATTAAGAATTTATTAACAATTTTCAAATTGTTTCCAAGTTATCGAAGAGTACATGAAGTGGCCAACATCTACCCAATGACATCTTGTCTGTGATTTGGATCAGGTCATTTAGAGTGGAGTCATCAGAAAAATTCAGAAGTTTTACAGACAGGTCACTGGAGGTAGAGTCATTGGGGGACAGGAAGAAATGAGTGGAGACAGAACACACTACTGCAGTAATCTTTTTTTTCATGATTATGACACTGACTAAAGTCTCCTATGCTATAGTGTCTGGCATCTGTTGCTCAAAATGTCAGACATCAAGAGATACACAGTATTCTCCAAAATAACAAGTGAGAATTTTTTAAAACTGTATAACTGTCTTAAATGCATAATTAAAATTCACAAACAGGATCTTGGTTTAAGTGCCTGGAGAGTCTAGTTGCTACAAGAAGAAATGAGTAGAATTTGATCACCTGATCAAGCAGAATGGGACTGAATTTCGGGACTTACACTTGGATTGAGTAATACTTGCTGAGATAGCGGAGATATAGTCTGTGCTACTATTGCTCCTACTACTACTTTTTTTCTGTTCCAACTGTGTACATTATGTATGTTTTAGGCAGCATTAACTGCTACATTTAAATAACATTTGGCTTCTGTGTACTCTGATTAACTTCCACTTTCATATATTTTAACTAATTAATTGAATGTAGCTTTGTTCTGATCAACGGGACTCAGTGTCGTATTCTTAAATTTGATCATTACTTTTGTTCGAATGCAGTTGTTGTGGATGAATGTGATGGATAGTTTTACTGTACCTGTAACCTCATTTATTCCAATAGACTTTCTTTGAAGACAATGCAAAAAGTTGAGCTCTAACTACAGTACAGCCTCTCAACAGACCACTCAAAACCTTTTTTTTTTTCCCCCAAGTTTTGCTGATATTTTTCGTTCCACAGCAAACATCATTCACACCAAAGAGTTCAATCTTTGTCTCATCAGAACCCAGAATTTTCTTTCTCATGGTCTGAGAGTCCTTCAGGTGCCTTTTGGCAAACTCCAGGCAGGCTGCCATGTGCTTTTTACTAAGGAGTGGCTTCCGTCTGGCCACTCTACCATACAGGCGTGATTGGTGGATTGCTGCAGAGATGGTTGTCCTTCTGGAAGGTTCTCCTCTCTCCACAGAGGACCTCTGGAGCTCTGACAGAGTGACAATCGGGTTTTTGGTCACCTCCCTGACTAA
The DNA here is from genome assembly GCF_900747795.2 of Erpetoichthys calabaricus. Classification (NCBI taxonomy): domain Eukaryota; kingdom Metazoa; phylum Chordata; class Cladistia; order Polypteriformes; family Polypteridae; genus Erpetoichthys; species Erpetoichthys calabaricus. The sequence continues at coordinate 80,886,050 of NC_041400.2, forward strand.
GGCCCTTCTCCCCCGATCGCTCAGCTTAGATGGCCGGTCAGCTCTAGGAAGAGTCCTAGTGGTTTCAAACTTCTTCCACTTACGGATGATGGAGGCCACTGTGCTCATTGGGACCTTCAAAGCAGCAGAAATTTTCTGTAACTTTCCCCAGATATGTGCCTCGAGACAATCCTGTCTCGGAGGTCTACAGACAATTCCGTTGACTTCATGCTTGGTTTGTGCTCTGACATGAACTGTCAACTGTAGGACATTATATAGACAGGTGTGTGCCTTTCCAAATCATGTCCAGTCAACTGAATTTACCACAGGTGGCCTCCAATTAAGCTGCAGAAACATCTTAAGGATGATCAGGGGAAACAGGATGCACCTGAGCTCAATTTCGAGCTTCACGGCAATGGCTGTGAATACTTATGTACATGTGCTTTCTCAATTTTTTTATTTTTAATAAATTTGCAAAAACCTCAAGTAAACTTTTTTCACGTTGTCATTATGGGGTGTTGTGTGTAGAATTCTGAGGAAAAAAATTAATTTAATCCATTTTGGAATAAGGCTGTACCATAACAAAATGTGGAAAAAGTAATGCGCTGTGAATACTTTCCGGATGCACTGTACCTAGAGAGCATGTCCAAAACAAAACAAGTCCGCCCCCAGCAGTGGTGTATGAGGAATAAAATTAAGATATCCATAGCCAATACAGTCTAAATATTATAAGCATAAAATTTATAATATATAATAACAATCTTGAGATAGTAAGATAGTAAACCCAGGGAATGGTGTTAAAAAGTTTTCCCTGCAGGTTGGAAGGCCTACTTGCAGGGCTAGATGCAGATTAACGTCATACCCAGGACGGAGCAATTGCAGGTTAAGAGCCTTGCTCAAGGGCCCAACGAAGTAGAGTCACTTTTGGTGTTTACGGGATTCGAACCGGCAACCTTCCGATTGCCAGTGCAAATCCCTAGCCTTAGAGCCACCACTTCGTTGGAGACCTTCGATTCTAATATTATTTCTTCTGCATCCATCTTCCAGTGCAGCAAGTCTGTCTCAGAGTTTTTTGCATTCGGAATCTGTAGCTGTTGCTTTTCCGTCACCAGTAGATGCCAGATATTCGGCTGTTTCAATTCGAGTCGTGAATGTTTGCTTAACGTCCTCCAGCTGAGCGCCAAGTGCTCTTAGTTTATTCTCAAACTTAGACACATTTTCCTAAATTTGTTCCTCAAGATTTTCTAGCATACTGTACCTTTAAAGGCTGCCTCAAAGCGAATATTTACACATTTCTCCAGGTCTTTATATTCTGCCGCAACTTATTTCTCTTGAGCATATCATTTATTTCTTTCTTTATATCTTTCTTGATCTCCTTTAAGTCTTAAGAAGTGGCCGTGGCCATTGCAGAGATCATTACATTCAGTTTGGACAGATCGTTTTGGCCTTTGTGCTCCGCGGGTGAAGTGGCAAGCCTCGTTAGAACCGATGCACTCAGCTCACGAGAAGTAGATGAAAATGCAAACAGCAAGGCCATTTCCAGTTTCAATGGATCTTCTGGAATCGATGAGCTATCATGACCTGAATCACTTGCACATTCATTCCCACTTTCGCTCTCGATTGGAAATGATGCAGCAGCATAGGGTTCCAGGAAATCTGTGCTTTTGTCTGTCTGTTCCAGGTCAGTCTCTGCAAGGCCGTACTTTGAGTTTGGACTTGGACTTGATGCCTGTCTAGGCTTGGTTGTAGCTTTGGATTTCTTTTCCGTTTCTTTCTGAACCCCTTTCTTACCGCTCATGTTTATTTATGCTTGCATATACTGTAATAGAACCTCTTTGGGTTGGGTAAATACAGGATACCTCAGGATGATAAAAAATTGGAGAAAAATGAACACCGCTGCTAATGGAGTTCCGTTTCAGACGTCCATTTACCCTAACAGAAGAGACCTCAGCTAGTTCTGATAGGGTTCCTCACACCATAACAATCTGCTTCCTGTGTCTAAGCCAAATTTGCAAACATCTACAAACAACATCCTAAACTCCCACTTCTTTTAGTTTGATGCCCAACCTCCCAGGTGGCACCTTATCAAATGCTTTGTGAAAGTCAACATCATATGCTCCACTTTGATCATAGCAGTTTGGATGTGCCCGGTGATGCTTTTTATATAAAATGGAATAATCTTTGCCATTTTCCAGTCCTTCAGAATTTCCCCAGCTGTGTTCGGTGTTCGTCCAGATGGACTTGAATTGGAGAAGGACAAGCAAACGGTGATTGCATTCACTACACTTTTGGCATGCAGACTTATTTTGTTAAATTGGAAGAATCCTAATTCTCCTCTTATAAGTCAGTGGGAAACCGATGTTTTATATTATTTGAAATTTGAAAAAATCAAATTCTCAGTTAGAGGATCTATACAAAATTTTTTCAAAACATGGCAGGATTTAATCAATATTATTTTAGAATAAGAGAAATAACTATTACCGCATTTAACTCCCTTCTCCATCTCTTATCTACATAGATATTTACTTCTCCCTTTCTTTTGTTTAATGTTGCCTTATTAAAAAGTCTTAAGCAATTTTCCTTTAGCTAAGCTCTCCTTCTCAGGGGTGGGGTTTGATTTGTCTTCAAATTTGTTGGGTTATAAATTGATCTGTTTGTATGGAATGATTACAATGAAAATTAATAAAATAAAAATACTAAAAAAAAATAAAAAAAGAATTTCCCCAGTGTACAGTACCTTCCTAAAAATATGTGTCAAGGGTTTATATATGTACGGTACTTGCGTATTCCTGAAGAACTCAAGGATAAATATTATCTGGTCCTGTTGATTTGTTTCATTTCAGCCTTTTTGATCTAAGTAGTATTTCTCCCTCTACTTCTCTCTTTCCAAATCACTCAGTAACTCCTTAGTAGTCCCTTTTAATGCTGGGAGGTAATCTACTTCCTCACAGGTGAGGATCTCAGAAAAATGTGAGTTTTGAGCACTGCTATTTCACAGTCTGTATTTTTTTTTTAATTCCTCTTTACTATCCCTGATAAAATTTACCTCCTCCTTGACTGTTCTTTTACAACTAAAATTCTGAAAAAATATCTCTTTGGGTTATATTTTACCTTATCTGCTATATTCCTCTCTAACTGCCTTTTAGCTTCCCTAATATTTGCCCCTTTCATATACCCTATGATTCGCTTTTTTTCCTTTGCAGCTTCTTTTTCAACTCTTTATTATACCCCACTGCACGTTTTTTTTTTTTTTACTAATTCCAGATATACAGTAGGTACTGTATGTACCTGTCCTGCATTATATGGAAATTGTTTTTAAACTTGTTCCATTGTTCCTTGATTGGCTCCACAATTAAAAGATTATCCCAGTCAATGGGCGGCACAGTGGTAGTGCTACTGCCTTGCAGTAAGGAGACCTGGATTCGCTTCCCAGGTCCTCCCTGCGTGGAGTTTGCATGTTCTCCCCGTGTCTGCGTGGGTTTCCTCCACAGACCACAGCCCAAAGACATGCAGGTTAGGTGCACTGTTGATCCTAAATTGCCCCTAGTGTGCACGTGTGTGTCCTGCAGTGGGCTGGCACCCTGCCCAGGATTTGTTCCTGCCTTGTGCCCTGTGCTGGGTGGGATTGGCTCCAGCAGATATAGCGGGTTGGAAAATGACTGACTGACTCCTAGTCCATCCTCCTTGGACTTGGCTGCACCTGCACCAAATTTGCCCTACCAAAGTTATACTTAACAGTTTAAGTCTTTGAATCTGTTCCAAAATCAGACTGTTCCAAAACACTGAGAACTGTATTATATTATGGTCACTTGACCCTAGTGGTTCAATCACCTCTACACATCAATTCTATTTTGAATTTTACAAAACACTAAATCTAGAGAGGTTTTCCTCCACGTTGGAGCTTTAACATACCGTGTTAAGAACCAGTCACAGATTACTTCTAAAAAAAATCCCCATCTTTGTTATTTAGCCAGGTTTCTGTTATTGCTATAATATCATAATTATGCTCAGCTACATCGAACTCCAACTTATTTTTGATACTTAGAGCATTAAGGCAAGATATTTTTAATGTGTTACTCATTTTACATTTGCACTTAACCTTTGGGTTAGAATTTGCGTTACTATTCATTTTTAAACTATTGTTTGTCTCCTTCATTTACAGTTCTAAACCTGGCCAGTCCTAAACTCCCCGTTACCCCATACCCTAGTTTAAACAATCCTCGACTAACCTACTCATACGCCTTCCCAACACATTGGTTCCCCCTTCAGTTCAGATGTAACCTGTCATGGTGGAAAAAGGTCCCATCATTTCCAAAAGCAGTTTCAATGCCCCACAAATCCATGCCCTTCTACCCTACCCAAAGATTTAAGCCATGCGATAAGCCTTCTAATCTATTCGATTTATCTGGACTGGCGAAAGGCACAGGCAGAACTTCGGAAAAGACTTCCTTGTCAGTTCTGCTCCTCAGCTAGGCACCTATTTAAATTTGGATTATAGAATTGACAGACTACCCTTATGTATGTCATTTGTTCCAACATGGACAATGACAACTGGAACCACCCTTGCTCTGGTCAAGAGACAGTCAGCCCTTCCAGAGAAGTCTTCAATCTGCACACACAGAAGGAAACACACCATATGGGATTCTGTCTCTGTAGCACACGTGATTCAATCCTCCTAATGATCGAGTCCCCAGCTATCACTACCTCTCCCTTACTGAGAACTAGTTTTGATGTACCCTATTGGGGCTCCTCATGCCTACCTACCACCTCAGAACCTTCAAAGACACTGTCCAGCTCCACAAGGACCTGAAAATTGTTGGACACTTCCATTTCCGCGGTTGATGCACCTGGCAGTGTGCACACTTTACCTTACGACTTGTGACTGTGACCCACCTACAGTGGTGTGAAAAACTATTTGCCCCCTTCCTGATTTCTTATTCTTTTGCATGTTTGTCACACAAAATGTTTCTGATCATCAAACACATTTAACCATTAGTCAAATATAACACAAGTAAACACAAAATGCAGTTTGTAAATGGTGGTTTTTATTATTTAGGGAGAAAAAAAAATCCAAACCTACATGGCCCTGTGTGAAAAAGTAATTGCCCCCTGAACCTAATAACTGGTTGGGCCACCCTTAGCAGCAATAACTGCAATCAAGCGTTTGCGATAACTTGCAATGAGTCTTTTACAGCGCTCTGGAGGAATTTTGGCCCACTCATCTTTGCAAAATTGTTGTAATTCAGCTTTATTTGAGGGTTTTCTAGCATGAACCGCCTTTTTAAGGTCATGCCATAGCATCTCAATTGGATTCAGGTCAGGACTTTGACTAGGCCACTCCAAAGTCTTCATTTTGTTTTTCTTCAGCCATTCAGAGGTGGATTTGCTGGTGTGTTTTGGGTCATTGTCCTGTTGCAGCACCCAAGATCGCTTCAGCTTGAGTTGACGAACAGATGGCCGGACATTCTCCTTCAGGATTTTTTGGTAGACAGTAGAATTCATGGTTCCATCTATCACAGCAAGCCTTCCAGGTCCTGAAGCAGCAAAACAACCCCAGACCATCACACTACCACCACCATATTTTACTGTTGGTATGATGTTCTTTTTCTGAAATGCTGTGTTCCTTTTACACCAGATGTAACGGGACATTTGCCTTCCAAAAAGTTCAACTTTTGTCTCATCAGTCCACAAGGTATTTTCCCAAAAGTCTTGGCAATCATTGAGATGTTTCTTAGCAAAATTGAGACAAGCCCTAATGTTCTTTTTGCTTAACAGTGGTTTGCGTCTTGGACATCTGCCATGCAGGCCGTTTTTGCCCAGTCTCTTTCTTATGGTGGAGTCGTGAACACTGACCTTAATTGAGGCAAGTGAGGCCTGCAGTTCTTTAGACGTTGTCCTGGGGTCTTTTGTGACCTCTCGGATGAGTCGTCTCTGCGCTCTTGGGGTAATTTTGGTCGGCCGGCCACTCCTGGGAAGGTTCACCACTGTTCCATGTTTTTGCCATTTGTGGATAATGGCTCTCACTGTGGTTCGCTGGAGTCCCAAAGCTTTAGAAATGGCTTTATAACCTTTACCAGACTGATAGATCTCAATTACTTCTGTTCTCATTTGTTCCTGAATTTCTTTGGATCTTGGCATGATGTCTAGCTTTTGAGGTGCTTTTGGTCTACTTCTCTGTGTCAGGCAGCTCCTATTTAAGTGATTTATTGATTGAAACAGGTGTGGCAGTAATCAGGCCTGGGGGTGGCTATGGAAATTGAACTCAGGTGTGATACACCACAGTTAGGTTATTTTTTAACAAGGGGGCAATTACTTTTTCACACAGGGCCATGTAGGTTTGGATTTTTTTTCTCCCTAAATAATAAAAACCATCATTTAAAAACTGCATTTTGTGTTTACTTGTGTTATATTTGACTAATGGTTAAATGTGTTTGATGATCAGAAACATTTTGTGTGACAAACATGCAAAAGAATAAGAAATCAGGAAGGGGGCAAATAGTTTTTCACACCACTGTATCTGTACAATGCAAGCCAACCAACTCCTTCTACAGTTCAGCAACCCTGAGGTTGAGCTGCTGAATCAGCTGGCATCTCCTGCAGATGTAGCCCTCAAAGAAGAAGACTGCTTCCTCCAAGCAATCCTCTAAAATGTTCAGCATTCAACAGGACTTGTATTGCAGCGGTCTCATTATTGAAATAGGACTTTGGATCACTAAAACTTCTCAATTTTATTTAATTAAATCATTTAACTTAAATGGTAAAACTGAAAAATTTAAGCAAAAAATTAAAGAATTGCTACATCTTTTTACTCCTTCTGGCTCTTAAACCTCATTGTAATATTCTCCTCATCGACTGCCTGTCTTTCTATGACGTTAACTTTACTTTTCTGTTTGTTCTCTTAACTTTGTGCCCCACTTAATACTTACTTAAAAGCTGTCTACTCCTAATGCATTCCTTTGCATTAACACTAGAATTACCAGAGCCTACGAAAAAACTCGTATATCCGGCCCACCTTAAATCGCTTCTTAAATCCATTCACACCTCTCCGCCAGCATCCTTTGTCCTCTAAATGTGTTGATAAAAGACAAGCTGCCAGCAGCCGGCTATTCCATCCCCCCCACCGACTTAGAACGTGAGCGAAGTTTTCCCAGCTCACGCCTTGATTGATTATGTGGGAGTGAAGTGGAGTTTTACAGTGGAAATAAGAGATCATTATTCTAAAGTAATCTGTGTAAACACATTGTTAAAACAGAAACTTTTTCATATTTTAGTAATAAATGTTACAAAATGTAGTAGACATAAACTATAGAATATATAAAGCCTGAGTTCCAAAGATCAAATAAACACTTTCACAAAAGCTTCAAGAAATAATTCAACAGCTTCTGTGGCGTAGCGTGCTAAGATTTGCCTCTTACCGCAGAGCAGCTTTTCCTTGCCTCACAGACCTGAGTTCGATTCCCCGCTGGGGTTGAAGTGTTGCTTTTTTTTTTCTTTTCTTTTAAACCTCAAACGGACATAAAATTTATACATTGGTATGCACTGTCAGTTACTGAGATCGTTATATTTTCATGTGGGATGCTCCTTTTCAAATATTTTTTTAACAATTGAGACTGCAATTAACAGGAACAGCTGTCCTTATAACTTATTTTTAACATCCATAACACACAGACAGACAGAGCACTGCGTAATAGAGAGACAGACAGGCAGAGAAGTCACTAGATATATAAATAAACAGGGAAGCCACGTGTACTGAAAGAAAAAAAGAACATGTGCATTGTCCCGGCTGCACTAAGCGCAGGCGCTCTAACATCACCCCTCCCCCGAGTCAGATGGGGGGAGGGGTGATGTTAGAGCGCCTGCGCTTATTCAGTGCAGCCGAGACAACGCACATGTTGTTCTTTTTTTCTTTCAGTACACGTGGCTTCCCTGTTTATTTATATATCTAGTGACTTCTCTGCCTGTCTGTCTCTCTATTACGCAGTGCTCTGTCTGTCTGTGTGTTATGGATCTTAAAAATAAGTTATAAGGACAGTTGTTCCTGTTAAATGCAGTCTCAATTGTTAAAAAAATATTTGAAAAGGAGCATCCCACATGAAAATATAACGATCTCAGTAACTGACAGTGCATACCAATGTATAAATTTTATGTCCGTTTGAGGTTTAAAAGAAAAGAAAAAAAAAAGCAACACTTCAACCCCAGCGGGGAATCGAACTCAGGTCTGTGAGGCAAGGAAAAGCTGCTCTGCGGTAAGAGGCAAATCTTAGCGCGCTACGCCACAGAAGCTGTTGAATCATTCTTGAAGCTTTTGTGAAAGTGTTTATTTGATCTTTGGAACTCAGGCTTTATATATTCTATAGTTTATGTCTACTACATTTTGTAACATTTATTACTAAAATATGAAAAAGTTTCTGTTTTAACAATGTGTTTACACAGATTACTTTAGAATAATGATCTCTTATTTCCACTGTAAAACTCCACTTCACTCCCACATAATCAATCAAGGCGTGAGCTGGGAAAACTTCGCTCACGTTCTAAGTCGGTGGGGGGATGGAATAGCCGGCTGCTGGCAGCTTGTCTTTTATCAGCACATTTAGAGGACAAAGGATGCTGGCGGAGAGGTGTGAATGGATTTAAGAAGCGATTTAAGGTGGGCCGGATATACGAGTTTTTTCGTAGGCTCTGGTAATTCTAGTGTTAATGATCACGTATTAATGATCATGTATTAACACTGTCAACCCTCTGAATTGCTCTACTTTCCTGACTGCCAAGAACGGCTGAATCTAGTAAATTTTTTTAACACACTTATTCCTTCCTACTAAGAAATTAACATGTACTAAAAACGAGAACATGATTTTTTCCTGGGACGTCACTAACTTGATTTTTTCCATATTCAAACCGTATTGTATGTGTTTCAATATATTATTATTACTCGATCCACTTCTTATAAAGCCTCATTGTTGCAGGGTTTCTTTCCTGTGAGCTTAGAGCAGTCAATTTCTTGTAATCTATCGAAGGATTGTACTCTACTCAAACCTACATATGCCTAAGAGCTAAGAGCTTTGAGCCTAAGTACACTACAGTAGTCTACAGTACTTCTTTGCATCTTGTGGACTGTAGAGGCCCATGAGAGGATGAGTGGTAACATTCTGCGTTCTGCAGTGCCGTAACTATACTTTGTTGGGAATTGTATCGCCTTTGGATGTTTTCACTTTCGCTAGCTAGCTTCTCTTGAAGCTTTTGCTTCTTTTTCTGTAGGTGTCTCTTTCGTTATTTGGCAGGTTAATTTCACTTTCCTTTCACATAATCCGTTTTTGTAGCATTGGTCGTCATCGTTAATTCAGTCCAGTTTGTATGAATATTATTTAAATTCATTTTTGTTCCCACATACATGGGGCAAGTGACGGTCGATCGTCCCAGAGGCCTCTTAGGAGGACAAGGCATTTATACAACAGGGTGTGCCCAGTTTTCCTTTACACCCCTCCAACATACCATATCAATTCCTTCTTAAGGACCCACCAAACGTTATATTTTCGAGTGTAGGGGTGTGTTTCATCAATATCCACAATCGTATCAAATATTATAATTGAAATATGTATTGTCGTTGGAAATACATATGCATGCAAAATTTAAAGTCGATTGGACAAAAGGAACAGCTTCAAATTTGCGATCTATGATTCCTACTAGAAATACAGAACAAGTTAATAAAAGCATGTAAAATAAATAAATAGAAACACTTACTGAATATCCGCTGCCAATTTTCTTATTGTGTTGTCTGCTCCTACAGCCACTTGTGTCTTATTGGCACCTTAATGATAGCCCCCTGCCTAGGTAGGTTGGATCCCTCCTCTTTACCACTTTGAAATCAACCGCCTACTTGTACCTAAAGTGAATGTTTTTATTACTTATGAACGCGTGTGCCCTTGCTTTTTTAATAGTATTAACATTTGACTGTACAAGTGCTATATCCAATTTTCCAAGTTTAAATACAAATAATAAGTATACGTATCAAGTTTTCCAAATGCTTTCTCTAGCACTCAGCTGCTTTAGCACTTCTCTATGGGTGGAAAAAAAAAACTCTTGTAAAGGGAAAAAAAGCTTTAAAAATTCCAGCATGGCTTCATATTATCAACCAAAAACAAAGTATTTAGAAGCAAAACCTATATTTTAATTAACTCTCACAAATCAGAACACAAAACTCTCAGCAACTTTTCTTCCACTTGCAAGGATGATATCAGCACTTCTCAGTCTCCAACCCAATTCAGCTCTTCAATTCAGTTCCAATTAGCTGATGTCAAAAAGTCATGTTCTCAAGGGATCAGTGCTGAAGTCTCTGCTATTGACATATATACATAAAATGATCTGGATAGAAATGTAAAAATAATCTGGTTAAGTCTGTAGATGGAACCAAACTAGGCAGAATGGCAAAAAATATGTAGAATCTGACAAATCTTTGCATTTCTTTTGTTTTAGTGTTTCTGATGTGTATTTGAGAGGGTTTTTTTTTTTTTTTTGTCATAACATAGTAATATTTCTTAATTTATTGAGCTTCTGTAAAATGCCCAATTTCCCCCTAGGAACAAATAAAGCGATACCTATTTATACCTCTTTCTAATTAGATTAGGGAAATGAAAGACAAGTAGGTAGACTAAAATGGCATTATATGGCACATATAAGACTGTCTGCACCTTAGCTTTAAAAACCTATAGTTCAATGACACACAGTTGAAAATCCAATTATGAGCAAAACTTGTATGAAAATGTAGTATTTGATGTAAATATAAAAGTAGCTTTAATTTGTATGAATACAGATTAAACGGTTTTAAGTCAGGTTTGCATAGAATTCAAATAACTATTCTTTTTCTCCCCCTTTTAGATACAAAGCCCATTTAATATATTATCAAGGTCAAGTCTTGGGACCTTAAAATCTAAATAAATAAATTAATAAAACAGTACAACACACTTCAGTGCTGAATGGAAATACACAACAATGAAGAAACCTGACAGTACAGACCAACACTGCTCAAAAAAATTAAGGGAACACTTAAATTGCACATCGGATCTTGATGAATGAAATATTCAAGTGGAAAATCTTTACTGAGTAATACTGTGTAATTTGTTAAGAACAAAATGATGTAAAAACAGTCAATGGAAACCAAAATCACCAACCCATTAAAGGCTGGATTAAACATCACACCACAAATCAAAGTCAAAAATTGAAATCACAGGCTGATCCCACTTGCGTGACACGGCAACTCATAATGTGACTCAGTAGTGTGTATGAACCCCACATGCCTGTATGCACTCCTGATAATGTCTGGGCATGCTCCTGATGAGACAGCAAATAGTGTCCTGGGGGATCTCCTCTCAGACCTGGATCAGGACATCAGTGAGCTCCTGGACAGTATATGGTGCTACTTGGTGGTGTCAGATGCACCAATACATAATGTCACAGAGTTTCTCAATTGGATTCAGGTCCGGGAACATGTGGGTCAGTCAATGGCATCAATGCCTTCATCATCCCGGAAATGCCTACACACTCTGGTTACATGGGGTTGGGCTTTTTCGTGCACCAGGAGAAGCTCACGACCTACAGCATAAGATATTACAATGGCTCTGAGGATTTCATCCCAAGACCTAACAGCAGTCAGAGTACCATTTCCTGGCATCTGGAGGTCTGTGTGATCCCCCAAAGATATGCCTCCCCAGACTATCACTGACCCACCGCCAAACCAGTCATGCTGGATTATGTTGCAGGCTGCATAATGTTCACAATGGCATCTCCAGAGTCTTTCACATCTGTCACATGTGCTCAGTGTGAACCTGCTCTCATCTGTACAGAGAACAGAGTGCCAGTGGTGGAGCTGCCAATTGTGGTATCCTCTGGCGAATACCAATTGAGCTGTACGGTGATGGGCTGTGAGCACAGGTCCCACTAGAGGACATTGGGCCCTAGTGCCACTCTCATGGAGTCTTCTTCTGAAGTTTGGTCAGAAAAATGCCAACCGGGAGCCAACTGGAGGTCACTTTGTAGGGCTCTGGCAGTGTTCCTCCTTGGACAAATAATTAGCTGGGTTGATGCCCTTTTATGGCTCTGTAGAGCTCTCCTCATGTAACAACCTGTTTAATGGTATCTTCTCCATGCTCTTGAGACTGTGCTGGGAGACACAAAAAACCTTCTTGCGACAGCACATATGGATGTGACATCCTGGAGGAGCTAGATTACCTGTACAGTCTGAATCGGCTGCAGGTGCCACCTCCTGCTACCAGTAGTATTAAGGACACTAGCAAAATGCAAAACTAGACAAGAATCAAGAAGGATAAGGAGACATCCATTGTCTATGGCTACCACCTGCAAAACCATTCATTCCCTTTTTGGGGGTTGTCTTGCTATTGCCTCTCCAGTGAACCTGCTGCGACATTCATTTGCACCAAAGCAGGTGAAGCTGATTCACAATTGCTTATGCTTTCTAAATGGACAGAATGACATAACAGAAGCTTAACTGACTTAGTATTAGACGGTTATGATTATGTGTTCCCTTAATTTGTTTAAACAGTGTACTATAAAGACTAAGAAGACTTTATAACCTGCATAGACTGAAACTGTGTGTTAAGAATCAATGTTATCTCTGAATCTCTGTCATCTTGCTAAAACCTTTTTTCTTATCTTAGAAAAATATTTTTGTTCATTTGCTGTGAATATTCTTTAAGGTAAATGTTCAAGCAATATGAAAACTCGTCTATTTTGGGACTGGAAATTATTATTTTTTTTATTTTGAGTGTGTCACACCGCCATTTTAGAGTCACAGTATTTTGTTGGCTAATTGCTAGGTCGCACTGCATTATTGCTAAGGAATGCAGTGTAAAAGGCATTATGCATCACGTAGCTGTACTGACTGACTGTTCAGTTAAACTAGAAATTGAAGTCAGAAGATTAAGCGAAGTCAGGGATAAGCAAGCAAAAGTTAAAAATAGTTAGGCTGGAATATAAATAACAAAGCTCAGGACGTGAGACAGGAACAGTAGTTACTAATTGAGACAAGGTAATCAGATGCCAGAATAATTCAAATAAAAGAGCAAAAGGCTAAAATATGTAAATCTTGGTCTGGGACAGAAAAGGGTTTGTAACCAAAGATGGAATTTATTCAATCGAACACTAACAAAATGCTAAGTCTTTGAAGTTAAATCCAAAATTGGACAGTCAGGAAATAGACAATGCAGACCTTTACACTATTGCATCAATAGTGGCAGATGTTACACCCTGCATACGCCTAGTAATCTCTGCTTAGCAACCACCTGACAACCAAGCAAACACGAGTCACAAAATACCAACTCCCATAATAAAACCATCTTGGTGCAACAGGAGAAGGCAAAAAAAAAAAAAATTTGAAACGCAGGTCAGATCATGACAGTCACATCGGCTATGCTATAAAACTCATTACAACATTTCAGCGGTCTGCCCAAGATTACCAATTTAAACCTTAATGTTAAGTCTCATATGCTTAGCATTAGGTATTCTAGTTAACAAATCACAATTTGGTTCCTAGTTTTACAGTTTTGGGTCTGCGGATATATCCAGGAAATTCTTGTTTTAGCTTTGTTTAGTCCTCTGGATTTTGATATTGAAAGTTGTACTTCGGTATCCTAGAAAACAGTTTATTTTCCAGGTTCCACAAAATGTGCACATCACCTGCTTCATTTTTAACAACGTCTTTGCAGTTGCTCACAATCCACTGTGCCAGCTGACAATACAAAGAGGTTGCCTAGAATTAAAAACCAGGCAAAGAGAGTCTGTGCTAGATTTCAGAGGAGTCTAAGAGTATTCGCAACTGTCGTAAAAGCAAAAAGTTAATTTGACAGGGGCAGTTCTCTGATTTGCCAGTGTGTTGAAAGTTTAAAAATTACACATGGAGAGACAAAAGGGCACTTTTCACTCCAACTCTTTCACCACAGCTTACCAGATTCAACAGTATTACAATACGAATACATAAACAGGTCAAAAACTCAACTTATTCAGAGCAAGAAATTAAGTAGTAATTAAAAGTAATAAAATTAATTTTGTAGAAGAACTACCTACAATGTTACTGAAAGATACTCAAAAACAATGTTCAAAAACTTAAATGTAGCTAGGCACAAATTTGTTGCTTGTTAAAGTGACTTACCTAGATAATCGCCCACATTTATCAGCAATGATATGAGTTTGCAACAGTTCAACAGGGTGTGCAAAAACAGAGCTGTTTCATTAAAAAGGAATATCTTACAGGATTTTTGATAATTGTCCATTTTATCAAGACAGTACCCATGTACTATTCTTAAATATTTTGCCTATTAGACAATAGTACATTTATTTTTTTCACTCATTTTTATTTGGTACCCAGCCTCAATATAGTCCCAACGTACTCTGGAAGCATTGGTTGTAACATGTAAATGAGAAACTGATGGACAGTCATATCTACTTTTATATATAGTGGTACAATTTAAATCACTGGTTGAACTGACAAATATTGAAAAGAAATAGTATCCTAACCAAAGAAATGCATACAATGTTTTGAGAGAAATACACTACCTCAATTAGGGATATCAAAAGAACTGATATTTTCGGTACCAGTCAATACCAAAGTTCCCAAAACATTTACAGTATCAGTACTAAAGAAATAACAGGCAGCTCCGCCCTCATGTGTGGCTGCTAGTAGTCAAATTACTGCAGAAGGCACAGTAATGCATGACAAAAATGTGAATAAGAACTAAATATAAAAATGACTCACTATGGTGATGATACACCACCGCATCAACATAAAGAAAAAAAAGAAAAGAAAAACAGCAGATGTCTAGAAATACTTTGTCTTCCAAGCACCAGAATGTGCCTGCAGGAATTGTGCTTATTAAAAAAAAAAATGCCAAAACACACCACACATTCTTTCGTTATTAACACTTTTATCCCATTGCAAAGTTAATTCATACATAGACTCGTGGGCTTTGTGACGTGTAAACGTTCTACTTTTAGGGTCAAGAAGTTGTAACAGGTACAAACCTATGGTGTGTTGAATCGCTTTTTAATACTGTGTCCTACAAAGTCCCTAAAAAGGAACGGAAACTTCATATTCATTCTCTGATTCCGTTGAACAATTCCACAGGTGTACCTTTAAGCATCCATCCATTTTCTAAGCAGTTTATACAGTTCACACTTGTGGGAGGAAGCACCACATACACTATGCATTCATATGAATATAAGACTGCATTCTAGCATAGCTAACAGCAGTTGAAGCAAGTAAAAATTAAGGCAAACTTCAGATGAAATGGCTATGTGGCTTGCCTACAGAGATGATAAAAATGAACCGCTCCATTTTTTAATAGCAAAATAAAATGTATTTACCTCTTCAAAAGACAAACGACTGTGATTATGCCAGTTAGCAGGCAAAACAACATACTTTATTGCTAAATACAAATATGCAACTGTCAACATGTCATTAGTCTGGTTTTTGAAGTCAATCTAATTCATATTCTTCTAACACTTAAATTGTGACAAACATAATGAAGGCACATATATTTAAAAGGTACATTGGCAAGTGTCATGCAGTATACCAGTACAACTGCAGGTCCTGTTAATATTCTGGCTTTGTACACAGGTTAAGCAATACAAAAGCCTCATCACTAATTTACGATATTTTTAAAACAGTACAATAAGGCTATTTTATCAAGAGTTGTAAAACAATTTATTAATGTAAAGCTGATGGGATTGATTTCATTGAGGAAAAAAGTTCGGACAAATGTGTTTAAAAAAATAAAAAAAAGTGACAGATTTGGAAATTTACAGCTCCAGAATTTTAAACATTGTGACATTTGAAAATTGAATCAATCTGACTTGTCTATTACTGCTTAGTAGGTTTTTAATGATGCAAATATAAATCTCATGATATTAAATGTTACAAACCTAACAGAGGAATTTTAATTTTAATACCATGTTTTTACAAAAGCAGATTAAAGAATTTGTTTAAATTAAAATATCCTGAATTATCTTGGAATTCACGGATTTAACAGTACAGATATAAAAATGTTTAAATCTTTATGTTTAGTAAACAATTTTTTTCAGTTAATAGGGAGCAAATGTCAAAATACATTTGGAATGCGCACATGGCGAGATAAATCAAACAGTCCATGATAAAATCATCCTCTTTAAAACCCATGCTGAAATTCCTTCATTTGTTGTTACACTAGAGGGATTCCTATATCTATCACACATAAAAATTCAAGCCCTGCATTGTATTTTGATATTTACAACTTCCAATAGCAGTTTACTTAAATGATAGTTGACTTGACTAACTTCTTGATGAATATATCAGCATTTTAAAGCAGTTACTAGTGTGGCATATTGTTTGGCAAGCAGTTTTGCATAGTGGTTAACGCTTTGGACTTCAAACCGTGCTACTGACACTGTGTGACCGTGAGCAAGCCACTTTACCTACCTGTGTTCCAACTGGAAAAACAAAAGAAATGTAACGAATTATATCTCAAATGTTGCAAGCTATAAAGGCGTCAATCAGACAAACGTCAATGTATCAGTATTTCTATATTTTTTATTCTATTACAAATAAAACACAATATTGACTTTAAAAATGGAGGCACATTTAATAAGAGGCAGTTAAATGAGATTTCTGTTTTTTCTATGGTACCAAAAGGTATCGAGTATCATAAAATTTCACTGGTACCAGTCATTCTGAAGAGGACCCGATAACTTTTCTGACATAAGGTTAGGGTCAGAGCTTCCTAGGTTCAAAACATGACATTGTAATCCCGGCCCAAACACTGCAATAGAGTTGTTACTTTCCCAGCATAGCACATCAAACAATAGAATAGGCCAAAAAGGCCAATTTTCTTATTTGGTGTTATATGATCATTTTTTATTTAGTATCTGATATCATTACGAAAAGCAAAACCCTTGCCAAAGTCAAGCTGAAAATATAATTCTTAAAAAGAAAAAAAAAATGCTCTACCCAAAAATTATTTTTTTTTTTATATGCGTCACACACGTGCGAGTAGGAGACAGCTAAAGGCCCTAAGTAATGGTAATTCCATGACAGACCGGGGGAGGCGGGGTGCACTGACTGTCTCTCAATTCCTCGCAGACCACTCTCGGTAAATCCCGCCATGTCCTGGTGCCACTGATGATGTCACTTCCGGTTCTGGCCCTAGAGAGGAATGTTACTTACTTAACCGGTATTTACAGCAGCCATCTTAACTCTAACACTTCAGTTCCATTTTGGACTCCGATTTATTAACATAATCACAATTATTCTGACAATGGCATAGCCAGCAGGATTTCCAGAGCCCAGAAGAAACCGGGACAGGACCTGAACATTAGCCAGGTGGGAGAGTACCGGGGCCGAGTTTCTGAGTGGGGGGTTCGTCCCGTGGTTCAGAATGACCCAGTGCAGGCTCAGTTTCCAAGAACTATAACCGGGCTAGTTAAAAAAAACAAAAGGAGAGTGTGGAAGAGACACACAGGAGTGGGCGGATTCCTTTGGGGGAAACAAAAGGGGCTTATTATGCTCTCTAAGAGGAGAGAGCTGTTTGCCCCATTAGGGTCAAGATCCCAGCCAAATGTGAGGAATCCCCAGGCCAGAAAATGGAGAGATTAAAACAATGGAAATTCAACCCTGAGCAGTTGACCCAGGAACAAGTAGCTCAATCGTTACGGCATTTGAGCCGACAACATTAAAAAAAAAAAAATGCAACATGTAGCCTGCTTACTATTATTACAAACATTTCCAAAAGAATTCACCCAGCCGTTCTGGGGAGACTTCAAAAACATGGACAAGCTTATAAAGTTCTTTAAAACATCTAGGGCAACCTCACAATCTTCCAACGTCTGGTGGACAGAGTGTGCCAACCCCATAATGCATACAGTGCTGCCTACCTTGATGACATTGTCCTCTATTTCAGCACATGGAAGGAACACGTACGGCAGATCAAAGCGGTATTGTGGACACTAGGAGAAGATGGATTTTGAATCAATCCAAAGAAATGTAAATGTTTCTTTGGATTCAAAGAAGATAAATATTTGGGCTACCTGGTGGGTTGGGGTACTGTAAGGCCACAGTGTTCAAAAGTAGAAGCCATTTTGAAATGGTCCCGTCCACGAGTAAGCGGCAAGTCCAAACATTTCTCAGATTAGCCAGGTACTACAGCAGGTTTGTACCTTGGTTTTCGGTCAGAGTGGCACCCTTGTCTGATTTAACAAAGAAGACTCCTGACAACGTGGTATGGACTGATAAGGCTGACGGTGCATTTTGTGACTTAAAGCAGGCCCTTACTTCAGCAAAGATACTGAAAGTGCCTGATTTTTCTCTACCTTTCATTCTCCATACTGACACTTCAGACACAGGCCTGGGAGCTGTGCTCAGCCAGAGCGTCGATGGTGTTGAACACCCCATTATGTACCTGAGCCGGAAACTGTTAAATCGGGAGACCAGGTATGCGGCGGTGGAGAGGGAAGCCCTTGTCATAAAATTTAGTCCATGAAGAGGCAGCCCCTTCACGCGGAATTGAACTTTTGAATCGAAGACCCACTACTTCCACTCATTCATTGGTCCAGAGTCTTGTCTTCATTTCAACAGTTTCCACAAAGTTTTGATGCTAACTTAATATTAGAAACCATCCTAAATATTATGTCAACCATGATGTCACAAATCACATGGCAAGTTAATCACATGCCTAGTAATCACTCAGAATGATAGTTACACAAAATGGCAGCACCCGTTAAACCTAGATATTAAGATAATCCTGGGATGTAACCCAGTTGTTAATGTAGCAAAGTGATGCAATCAAGTTAAATGGAATGGCCAGGACAGAAGAAATCAAAATAGAGAAGAGATCATAACGAGAGAGAGAAAGCATCAAAACCAAATCGTGCACAAGGATTATAAACAGAAGCAAAAAGTCAGGAGCTGCAAAGTCAAAAATAGGAAATAAAGAAAGCAATTGTGCAAAAGAACCATCACTGTTCTCAGATGGTTTACTTCATTCATAGAATACTGAAGAACACAATGTATACTATGATGAGACCATTTCTGTTTTTGCCAGTATGTTGCCTTTAGTAATCCCATATAGAAAGTAAATGCTACCTTTACTTATATGATGACATGAGGCTGTATTTATCAAACAGAATATTTTTATCTGTCATATCATACATTAACAGTTTTTGTGAGGTAAGACTATGGTGAAAGGAAATAACAGAAACAGTCCTTTTCAAAATTGCTAATTCTGCTTATGTTAACACTGGCAACGGAGTCTGGAGATATATATATTCAGATATATTCACACAGTTTAGGAATTATCAGCAACACAGATCAAACCTTTCATTGGAACATTATTATGTCCTGTAACCTTAACATTTTCATCTTAACAAAATTGCAAAATTAAAGGAATACTCCACCCAAAAATTATATTTTTATACTGTATGTTACTTATCCATGTACTTAGATTTAAATTTTTCTTTGCTACTACTACTCATTTTTTTTGCAGAGAAATTATATATTGAAGATTCAAACAATGAAACTCTGCAGTGACTAGTTTTGGAAAACAGCAAACAATATTAAAAGCATTCATGAAAAAATAAAATTAAATCTCATGTGGACTTTTTTGCATAATCTACATACATGATCAAAATGTGTATTATTAAGAGTTACCTCTTGAAAAGTCAGTATTGAATGTAAACAGGAAATATGTAATTCCCACAATACTGTGAGTATGAATTGAAAACAGGATTCTTGATCAATGAATGAGGCAGAGAGACATATTTGCACATTTTAACCATATAAATGAATAATGAACATGATTTTATTTCTTCTTCCACTGATGTTTGTAATATCATTTGCTGCTTTCCAGAACCGGTCACCACGGAGTTCCGTTGAGTTTGGATCTTCAATATATAATTTCTCCCCAAAAAAAAATAACATTCTTCTGAACCACCACTACAAACTACATGGGATAAGTAACATATTAAAAAAATGACACACACACACATTATTCTTGAGTGGAGTATTCCTTTAATATGAACAAGGAATTACTTTGAAACTGGTCACACAGACTGGTAAGGTAAATCCAGCAATTCAATAAAAACTAACCAGAAAAAAGAGTGATCCTATGGAAGTTAAGTCTAGTAGCTCTTGTTCCAAAAAAAAAAAAAAAAAAAAACCCACAAAACCAAAAAAACCTTGCGAAAAATGTCATTTTATTAAAAAAAAAACAAAAAAAAAAAAAAAGTTACACATTTTTAAATGAATAGTTTGAAATTTTGAATACTTATTTTCAGCTCTGCAGTACAATAAACAACAATGAACACGAAATAAAATTTTGGCAAGAACTCACAGAGGAGGAGTATGATTACATATCAGCTTCAAACAAATTAAATGCCCTGTATCCCTTTTAAACATGCACAATATATTAATAGCCACATTCTAAAGCATACTCTATATCAACAGGACAGAAGCTCTACTCTGTGAAAGGCACAGCAAACTACTTAATGATTTACCAGCAATTACAATAGATATCTCATTGGTGGAAGCATTCAAATAAACCCCAAACAGTAATTATTTCAAGATAGAACATTCCAGTCAAAATCAATTGTGTTGCTTTTAATATTGCTCTTCAATAGTGTTGGGCGGTATGACCAAAATTCTATCTCACAGTATTTTTCAAAACTATACCGGTTTCATGGTATTAGACGGTACTTTTTTCCCATGCATGAGTGGATGTTAACCACATTTTCCACTGCAATTACTGGCTAACAGTAACCTATTCCACTGTCATGAGAACTGTACATTGTACAAAAAACATTTTAATGTACACACAAGTATTAATACAGATTTGCATGGCCCCATAAAGTGATGGTTTTCAAGGGGGTGGCACTAATGAAGAGAAGGAATCACATTGCATGACAGATGCAGTCAAAATATAGAACCTTTTTATTGAACAAAGTTTGCAAACAACTTAAACTAAAATTTTGACAACATATTTTCAACCATCCAAAGAGGCATTTAGACTTAGTAAAATATCCAGAGGTGCTTGTCAAAAGTTGTATTACACTAAACATATCTTAGAAAAGGAATAAATAGTAAATATTTTTTGTAAACCAACTACACTTTGCTAATGTTAACAATCTCTGTCCACTGACATGTTAAAGTGACTTTTTAAACAACTTTACCATCATTAAACTGCATAATATTTAAACTAATAAATAATAACAATACAATAAATAATCATGCAACTTACAGTAATAATACTATTACTTACAAGACTTCAAAGCCCAGGTGCATTACACAGTATTCACCAAATTAAAATAAAATAAAGCAAGTGCAACTTGGTGATGACATCTTTACCAACTGAACCATCATTAAGGTAAACTGCATTAATATGGACCCTGCTTCAAGCTAAGCTATATACATAAATAATAAAACTGCAACTTGCATTTATAATGCTATTTGTGGTATAGCCCTACGGAAGTGCATTAGAGCCACAGTAAAGAAAAAAAAAACTATATGTCGAGATTAAGGTCGACATTTCCACTTTATTCTCATAGTTTATTTTGTCATTAAAGTAGAATGCCATAAACTAAACTTCATCCTAAAAATCAATGTTTAATTTACTAGATTTTCTCAAATCCTGTCATAAGTTAATGTAGCACATTAAATGCTTTGTGTTGTGTTCCCCGACCCAGTTGTTAATCGCTAAGCGCTTCTTAAACTGACTTTCTCTGCACTAAGAGGAGACGCCAGCAGCGATCGACACACAGAATACATTCACTTCATGATATTCCTGCCTTCTGACCATGTAGAATGCCAAGATAAATTTTTATGATGAAATGCATTAAAGCAGGTATTAAACATGCATGGTAGTGCTGCTCCCTTGCAGTAAGGGGTCCCCAGGTGTACGTTCAGTGTAGAGAACTTTATGGCAGGTGTGACAAGGCTCCAATATTGTGTAAATATTGGGTTTGTGATCTGGTGGTCAGAGACATGAACACAGAATTCAATGAATGTTCTTCTGAGCGGACTTTCTTTATTGCATGCATGCTGTCTGTCTGATGTACCAAACCCGCAGTTCCTATCTTTCCTTTTTCTTTTTCCACAAAACCAATCACCACACGATAAACATCTTTGTGAAATTAAACGTCTAAGTTATAAACTTAGACCACGGAGTGTTCAGAACTTAAAAAAAATCTTCGTTATATATGTTTAATTATGCCATCCATTCAGGGTTGCGGCCATCCCAGTAAGCATTGTGTGCAAGGCAGGAGCAAATCCTGAACGTGGCGCCAGAACATCGCAGGGTGAATACGAGCAATACATACACTAGCAGGGTTAATATAGCATAACAAGACTCTACATCCTACATCCTACATGACTTTGAAAGCAAACTGAAGCACGCCGAGTAAACCCACCAGAAAAACATGCAAATTCAAAGCGGGGAACAACCAGGACCCCATTGCTGCGAAACAGCAGTGCAATCTCCACGCCACCGTGCCCCCACAGGATTAATACCTGCTTTAATGCATTTCATCATGAAAATTATATCAAGTATTTATCTTAGCATTCTAAATGTTCAGGGAGCAGGAATATCATGAAATTAATGTATTCTGTGTGCTGCCTGCACCTCCTCTTAGAGCAAGAGGAAGTCAGTTTAAGAAGCACGTGGCGATTAATAAGGCTCCAGGAACACTTAAAAACACAAAGCATTTAATGTGCTACATAACTTATGAAAGGGTCTGAGAAATTCTAGTAAATTAAATATTTATTTTAAGATGAAGTTTAGTTTACGATGCTCTACTTTAATAACAAATTATGAGAATAAAGTCAACATGTCGACTTTAATCTCGACAAACGGCAAGAATAAAGTAGAAATGTCGAGAATAAAATCAACATGTCGTCACACTATTACAAAGTACCCAGGTACATCACACAGTATTGAAAAAAATAAAACAAGTGCAACTTGGCTTGCAGTATTATCCAGTAGTATAGAAACAGTTTTCACAAATTTGAACATAATGGTCCACATCCGACCTTTTAAATCCAAAGTATCTCCAGACAACAGACGCGACTCCTTTTTCCAGCAAACGTTCTTCTGTGTCATCATTTTCAACTTTATCATCTGCTTCAGTATCGGAATGTTCTCTGTACATTTTCAGTGCACAATACCTCAACTACCGCATGTACTTCGTTGCACGCCTGTTTAGCGGTGTAGCCGTGATAAAAAGCCCCCACGCAACACCGATGTAGCAGTGAAAAAGGTCCCCCTTAAACAGTTTCCCGTAGTGCCACGTTCTGAACGTTGTTTAAGCAATTTAAACCGGTGTTGCGGTATAAGTAAAATCCATATCATAACGAAAATAAAAATCGGTTTTCAGTATGAACCGGTATACCGCCCAGCACTACTCTTCAATAATTGTTAAAAGCATTGTAATCATACTGCGGTGGGCTGGCGCCCTGCCCGGAGTTTGTTTCCTGCCTTGCGCCCTGTGTTGGCTGGGATTGGCTCCAGCAGACCCCTGTGACCCTGTAGTTAGGATATAGCAGGTTGGATAATGGATGGATGGATTATAATCATATGTTAAATAGCTTTTCTCCTTCTCTTCCTATTACACTACTGAGACATTTTTGTTAGAACTAAACTTCTAGGTTGGATGTTAGCCATTAACATTGTCAATGATTAATACAGAATCAAACCATTGTCAGATCCATTCAAAATCACAAACACTATACATTTATGTATGTTATTTCTTTATTGTGTTTTAAGTAAGAAAGTTTACAAATATATGAATATAGTTTGTTTATGGAGTCTGTTTGTTAAAATTTTATTTAATCACATTACATTTGTAAATATGTACAATACTCTAAACTAACATAAACACACAATAAATGTGTAAACTATGCATAGAAAGTAGGAAATAACAAGAATTAAAGCAGAGTCCCCACAGTTGTGGGGTTAAAGCTGCAACTACTATGCACCATGCTACTCTGAATGGGAAGTGGAGTGTATGAATAATAAACAATAATTCTAATAGTAAAATGGGTTAATTTTGTGTCAAAGCTTCAGTAATACAGATTGGAATTTCCTTCCCACTCTTTTCTTAATTTAATAGCACGGCAAAGCAATACTACCACTGTATGATCTGGACTATAATAATTCATTATTGAGATTATGCTCATATGAATATTTTATATGTGACACGTACAGTGGATGCCCTTACATTATGCACCTGCAAATTCAAACAAATTTAAATTAAAAAAATAAACAATTACTTACTGCAAATGCATACTGATATACAGTAATTCAGAAATGGGACATGTTTTTCTTTACAAATTAAAACAATTTAACTGTGACTTCTACTTTTATTCCACTTTACAGCAGTTAATTTTTTCTAAAAATCCTAAAATGTATCAAATGATTTTTATATTTCAGTGCCTGTGAAAATGTAGTTTAAAAGGCATAGCTAGAGTGCCATAAAACAAAGAAAACATACTATAAAAATATTATCAGTAGCTTACAAAGTGTTTTCAACACATATCCAAGAACTACATTAACCCATTTTCATGACACAGATGAGTTTATAACAACGACAAACACATTATACACAATTATATATTCAATCTCCTTCCATTATATCATTTGTAACCTTTTATGTTTCCAGCACTCTATTCACTTAGCATTTGTGCAGTTTGTATTTTTCATCTATGGTAACATTGGCCTTTACAATTCACCAGCTGGGATGGTGAAAACATTAAAAAAAAAAAAAAAAAAAAAGATTCCAGCGAAATCTATATAGGATATTAAGCAAGCAATGGTTTTTAATTTGTCACAACTAACCACAGCATGATTAATGCAGTTCACAGTGATAGGCCTCCTCCAGCTCACTTCTTACTCTCCCTCACAGGGTACAATTCATTTTCAGCAGGCCTTCTAACAGCTGTTGGGGGTTTGCTGACTTAGCTAGCAGTGGATGCATACTGAGGCCACTCTCTCTTGTCATTTGTTCCTTATGCTTACAGAAAAGTCCTGACTGGACACAGCGAATGCTGGTCTTAATGGAGAAGTCAGACTTGGTATGCTTTGCATTTAATTTGGAGGAGATGCACTCCAAAGCTGAAAGACAGTAAAACAGGGAGACAGAGTGGGAGAGAAAAAACAAGAGAAAGCGACAGAATAAAAAAAGGAGACATAACACACACATCCAAACATGTTGTTCAGGAGGATTCAAGATGCAACACTATTTCACCCATCCCCCTTTACCCTAAAGGCTCCATTATTCATGATAGTAAACAAGTTCCTACTCTCTTGCCTGATCAAAAATAAAATCCCTAGTCAGAAGTCAAAATATGCCCAGCTGCCCAGAGCAACCAAACAGTACTTCTGCTTAGTTGTCTAAAATGAAACATTAAACTGCTAGCAACGTTTTTAATTGATCACAACTACCTAATAAAATGCTGCATTCCCTGCCAATTATGCAAGGTCTTGTGATGGAATGATAAGTATTGATGAGAAAAAGCTAAAATGCACTTGGAGCCTTTTTAATGCCAAGACAAGAAAATAGGAAATTAAGAACTAAAACTCGGCCATCTAATAACTTTACAACGGTGGCACTAACAACCAACATTAGCAAAGTGGAAAGGAAGGAAAGTGCATTGGACAGCCCTAACAACCACAGGATATGTAGATATATGTTCGAGGATAACTATATGCCAGTTTTGCATTTTTCACTGAAGGTCTATTTAGATTTCTAAACTTAACTATTTTATATTGTGAAATAAATCCCTTTGCTTCAAAGATTACTTGGCAATTAACACTTAGTTCAAACAGCTTGTTTCATGTTATCCTATACAAGTAGCAAAGGAGAGAAATCTGGAAACGAGGGAAACCACTGTACTGAACTGAATTCATTGTCATGTTGGTAAAAGAATTCCAAAAGCTTCTCAGCCTTTAAGGCACAATTTATTATTCTACTGAAAATATACAAATGCATGTGTACTGTTGCCATGAGGAAGGCATACAGTGGTGTGAAAAACTATTTGCCCCCTTCCTGATTTCTTATTCTTTTGCATGTTTGTCACACAAAATGTTTCTGATCATCAAACACATTTAACCATTAGTCAAATATAACACAAGTAAACACAAAATGCAGTTTTTAAATGATGGTTTTTATTATTTAGGGAGAAAAAAAATCCAAACCTACATTGCCCTGTGTGAAAAAGTAATTGCCCCCTTGTTAAAAAATAACCTAACTGTGGTGTATCACACCTGAGTTCAATTTCCGTAGCCACCCCCAGGCCTGATTACTGCCACACCTGTTTCAATCAAGAAATCACTTAAATAGGAGCTGCCTGACACAGAGAAGTAGACCAAAAGCACCTCAAAAGCTAGACATCATGCCAAGATCCAAAGAAATTCAGGAACAAATGAGAACAGAAGTAATTGAGATCTATCAGTCTGGTAAAGGTTATAAAGCCATTTCTAAAGCTTTAGGACTCCAGCGAACCACAGTGAGAGCCATTATCCACAAATGGCAAAAACATGGAACAGTGGTGAACCTTCCCAGGAGTGGCCGGCCGACCAAAATTACCCCAAGAGCGCAGAGACGACTCATCCGAGAGGTCACAAAAGACCCCAGGACAACGTCTAAAGCAGGGGTAGGCAATGTCGGTCCTGGAGTGCCACAGTATGTGCAGGTTTTTGTTCCAACCCAGTTCCTTAACGAGAACTCAATTATTGCTGATGAAGCACATATTGCTTAAGTGACATTTTAATGCTTCATTTTAGTGGTCTCGCTTGTTAAGGTTCTCCAACCTTAATTGCTTATTTCAATCTTAAACTGCTGCATTCAGTGTTTTAATTGCTCCTTATTAGCAATAAGATGTAAAAGACAAAGCAGCCAGCAGTTCTCCAGCTAGCTTTTTTCCAATTACATCTGTGTGTGTTCATCATGCACGGTTTGATTTAATAAAACACTTAATAGAAAAATGTGACAGACTGAAAATGATCTGTTTTAGGCTTCAAATCATTTGGATGATATCCTTGGAAAGGAAAAAAATCTACGATATAAAAGCCTTACATTGCACAGACTAACAAGCCATAAAATTAAATAAGGTCTGAGATTGGCAATGATTGGTTTCTAATTAAGCAATTGGGTTGAATGAAAACCTGTAGCCACTGCGGCTCACCAGGACCGACATTGCCTACCCCTGTTTTACATCTTATTGCTAATAAGGAGCAATTAAAACACTGAATGCAGCAGTTTAAGATTGAAATAAGCAATTAAGGTTGGAGAACCTTAACAAGCGAGACCACTAAAATGAAGCATTAAAATGTCACTTAAGCAATATGTGCTTCATCAGCAATAATTGAGTTCTCGTTAAGGAACTGGGTTGGAACAAAAACCTGCACATACTGTGGCACTCCAGGACCGACGTTGCCTACCCCTGGTCTAAAGAACTGCAGGCCTCACTTGCCTCAATTAAGGTCAGTGTTCACGACTCCACCATAAGAAAGAGACTGGGCAAAAACGGCCTGCATGGCAGATTTCCAAGACGCAAACCACTGTTAAGCAAAAAGAACATTAGGGCTCGTCTCAATTTTGCTAAGAAACATCTCAATGATTGCCAAGACTTTTGGGAAAATACCTTGTGGACTGATGAGACAAAAGTTGAACTTTTTGAAAGGCAAATGTCCCGTTACATCTGGCGTAAAAGGAACACAGCATTTTAGAAAAAGAACATCATACCAACAGTAAAATATGGTGGTGGTAGTGTGATGGTCTGGGGTTGTTTTGCTGCTTCAGGACCTGGAAGGCTTGCTGTGATAGATGGAATCATGAATTCTACTGTCTACCAAAAAATCCTGAAGGAGAATGTCCGGCCATCTGTTCGTCAACTCAAGCTGAAGCGATCTTGGGTGCTGCAACAGGACAATGACCCAAAACACACCAGCAAATCCACCTCTGAATGGCTGAAGAAAAACAAAATGAAAACTTTGGAGTGGCCTAGTCAAAGTCCTGACCTGAATCCAATTGAGATGCTATGGCATGACCTTAAAAAGGCGGTTCATGCTAGAAAACCCTCAAATAAAGCTGAATTACAACAATTTTGCAAAGATGAGTGGGCCAAAATTCCTCCAGAGCGCTGTAAAAGACTCATTGCCAGTTATCGCAAAAGCTTGATTGCAGTTATTGCTGCTAAGGGTGGCCCAACCAGTTATTAGGTTCAGGGGGCAATTACTTTTTCACACAGGGCCATGTAGGTTTGGATTTTTTTTTCTCCCTAAATAATAAAAACCACCATTTACAAACTGCATTTTGTGTTTACTTGTGTTATATCTGACTAATGGTTAAATGTGTTTGATGATCAGAAACATTTTGTGTGACAAACATGCAAAAGAATAAGAAATCAGGAAGGGGGCAAATAGTTTTTCACACCACTGTATGTCTGCCAACAAAGTTGAGATGTCTTGTAGCTTTTTAAATTATAAATACTGTATGCATTAACAGATACAACCTACATGTAAATGACTGGTGCACAGTCCAGGGACGGCTCTTTCAATTAGCCCAATGCTATGAACATAGTGTGACACTGAACTGGATTAAACAGATTAGAAAATGTTGAGGGAAACAAATGGAAGAACATTCTCCACAATTGAAGGGATTTTCTGTTCATCAGTACTCTATTCCCATATTCAAGATCTCTCTAGCCTGGGTATTTTTGGAAAGAAAAAACAAAAAAACAAACTAATTCACTTTTTTATGAATGTAGGCAAATACATTTGGTACCAACTACACTGCTGTATTCAAAGTCATAATCTCTAGTTTTGCCCGTTTGTAACTAAGTAAACACTAACACAATTCATTGGTACCTGCCTTTCTGCTTTAAATGCAATGTCTGTATATGAAATACTCTCACTGACAAAGCAATCAATACTTTACAATGTGAAGCTGCACTGCACAAACTGAAATCTGTTCATTTATGAGGATACAAACATTAAGCAGCACTGCTCTTCAAGTTACAAGTTGTTTACATATCCATACTTATCAGCGCCAACTGCAAAAATCTAGCTGAGGTCCCCACGATTTCTTTCACAAAAAAGTCAAGTCATAACTGATGCTGTTTAGAGATTATGACATACTGTATTATTAAAGAATAATACCAAAAGTGTTTGTCGAACATCCATAGAGTAGAAGTATATTTCTAGGCCAATGTGCCATATGCTGGCAAGCATAATATTAAAATGACAAATTAGTAATCAGAGACTTAATCAGTACAAGTCAAGAAAAAGAATAAATAAAATGTTCAACATTTGTTAAGTGCTGTACACATGTGGAATGCCACATGTGCTCTAGTCTCAGCAGTTTTTACTGTAACTTATGTAGCATTCTTTAGTGATTAAACAAAATATTCAACTTGAATTTATTTTTACTTATTATCAAATAACACACAATCAATCAGGACTATAAAAATCCCATTCAAACTCCGATGGAAACAAGTGTAAAATAGCAGAATGTGTATAAATCAACAACAACAACATTTATTTATATAGCACATTTTCATACAAAAAGTAGCTCAAAGTGCTTTACATAATGAAGAAAAGAAAAATAAAAGACAAAATAATAAATTAAAATAAGACAACATTAGTTAACATAGAAATGGAGTAAGGTCCGATGGCCAGGGTGGACAGAAAAAACAAAAAAAAAACACTCCAGAAAAGCTGGAGAAAAAAATAAAATCTGTAGGGGTTCCAGGCCACCAGACCGCCCAGTCCCCTCTGGGCATTCTACCTAACATAAATGAAATAGTCCTCTTTGTAGTTAGGGTTCTCACGGAGTCACTTGATGCTGATATATATACAAACGCATTATGAATTATCGGTGATTAACTGTTGTTTGAAAGAGAGGGACATCAACTATGGAGACAGTGATGTTTCTCATACCATCACTGACAACCTCCGTTACCAAACCTAAATTAGCAAATCTCCAATTAGGTTATTCTGTTGCTGGTTAAAGCATTGCTTGGACTGCTATCACACACAAAAGAAGTCAATAATGTTTGAAAAACAACCATCCATAACACTGCATTGGCAGATGAAAGGATGCCAATACAGAACATGACCCAATTCTTTTCAAATATGCAAATCTTTTGCAAATTGTTTGCAAATAGGTGAAAAGTGTAATAGTTTTATGACTAAAGTAAATTAAGTAAATTTAAACTGTAAATGATGACTATTTTAAAAAATGATATGAGGTAATGCAAGTGTCATGCATGTAAGCCACAGAAAATGTGCTAGGTAACTTAATATATGTTAACATTTTTCTAATTTCAAACAATGCTGCTTTATTTCTCCTTATGTGAATGCAAACTAAAAGAGTAGTTACAATTCTTGTTATATTTTTCTAAATTTTTATTTAACTTCAGGAATTGCTGGCTATTTTGTACATTATCGTTTTCTTGGGCAAATGACTTTGTAGGTGGCTGAACAAATACATGAGATAAATAGAGTAAAAATGTGAAAAAGGAAGAGGAAAAATAGGGACAATGTTTGGAAACTTACAAGAGAGAACAGCAGCCCAACCATCAGGCCAAGAATAAAAGGTTGGAACCAAAAAGTAAATCTTCATATTAAAGATATCTGTATTTTGGATGCACAAGTAGCATTTCCAAAAAATTATGAACAAATTTCACTCAACTCTTAATGGTGCAAGTAGTCTTGTACATTTACTTTCTGAGAAGGTTAGGTCACAGTGATTGTGTGTATGCAGACAATAACACTCAGGATAACATTCAGTTTTTGAATCCCACATCAACTTGTGTGGGGAGTTCACTTTCTCCTTTTGTCTGTATTGGTTTTTCTCCCACATCCCTGAAGACATGCTGATTAGGTTGAATAGCAATTCCAAACTTACCCTGTGAGTGTGAGTGTGTGTACGTGTCTGTGAACATTGAGCTGGTGACCAATTGTGGGATTTTTTCTACCTTGCATCCTGTTCTACTGGGATAGGCACATGCAGTTACAGTGCATCTGGAAAATATTCACAGCGCATCACTTTTTCCACATTTTGTTATGTTACAGCCTTATTCCAAAATGGATTAAATTCATTTTTTTCCTCAGAATTCTACACACAACACCCCATAATGACGTGAAAAAATTTTACTTGAGATTTTCGCAAATTTATTAAAAATAAAAAAACTGAGAAAGCACATGTACATAAGTATTCACAGCCTTTGCCGTGAAGCTCGAAATTGAGCTCAGGTGCATCTGGTTTCCCCTGATCATCCTTGAGATGTTTCTGCAGCTTAATTGGAGTCCACCTGTGGTAAATTCAGTTGACTGGACATGATTTGGATAGGCACACACCTGTCTATACAAGGTCCCACAGTTGACAGTTCATGTCAGAGCACAAACCAAGCATGAAGTCAACGGAATTGTCTGTAGACCTTTGCGACAGGATTGTCACGAGGCACATATCTGGGGAAGGTTACAGAAAAATTTCTGCTGCTTTGAAGGTCTCAATGAGCACAGTGGCCTCCATCATCCGTAAGTGGAAGAAGTTCGAAACCACCAGGACTCTTCCTAGAGCTGGCCGGCCATCTAAGCTGAGCGATCAGGGAAGACGGGCCTTAGTCAGGGAGGTGACCAAGAACCCGATGGTCACTCTGTCAGAGCTCCAGAGGTCCTCTGTGGAGAGAGGAGAACCTTCCAGAAGGACAACCATCTCTGCAGCAATCCACCAATCAGGCCTGTATGGTAGAGTAGCCAGACGGAAGCCACTCCTTAGTAAAAGGCACATGGCAGCCCGCCTGGAGTTTGCCAAAAGGCACCTGAAGGACTCTCAGGCCATGAGAAAGAAAATTCTCTGGTCTGATGAGACAAAGATTGAACTCTTTGGTGTGAATGCCAGGCGTCACATTTGGAGGAAACCTGGCACCATCCCTACAGTGAACCATGGTGGTGGTAGCCTCATGCTGTGGGGATGTTTTTCAGCAGCAGGAACTGGGAGACTAGTCAGGATAAAGGGAAAGATGACTGCTGCAATGTACAGAGACATCCTGGATGAAAACCTTCTCCAGAGCGCTCTTGACATCAGACTGGGGTGATGGTTCATCTTTCAGCAGGACAACGACCCTAAGCACACAGCCAAGATATCAAAGGAGTGGCTTCAGGACAACTCTGTGAATGTCCTTGAGTGGCCCAGCCAGAGCCCAGACTTGAATCCATTTGAACATCTCTGGAGAGATCTTAAAATGGCTGTGCACCGACGCTTCCCATCCAACCTGATGGAGCTTGAGAGGTGCTGCAATGAGGAATGGGCGAAACTGGCCAAGGATAGGTGTGCCAAGCTTGTGGCATCATATTCAACAAGACTTGAGGCTGTAATTGCTGCCAAAGGTGCATCGACAAAGTATTGAGCAAAGGCTGTGAATACTTATGTACATGGGATTTCTCAGTTTTTATTTTTAATAAATTTGCAAAAACCTCAAGTAAACTTTTTTCACGTTGTCATTATGGGGTGTTGTGTGCAGAATTCTGAGGAAAAAATGAATTTAATCCATTTTGGAATAAGGCTGTAACATAAGAAAAGGTGGAAAAAGTGATGCGCTGTGAATACTTTCTGGATGCACTGTATGTTAAACTTGGCACTCCTGACTCTTTTAGTGGAGTTTTCTTATTAACCATATACAATAACATACTCAACCCCAATTCATCCTATTCAAGGTCACTGTGGCTGAAGCCTATACTAGAAGTATTGGAAACAACACAGGAACCAGAGCTGGACAGGGAGTTACCACATACAGCTGTAGAATCTATACCTGCAAACACTCACATTGCCAAATCAAGATTACCAATAAACCAAATATGCAAGTCTTTTGGGATGGGCAGGAAATCTGGGGCATCCAGAGAAATACACCACACAAAACCGACACAGCTTACAAGTTCCTTGTACACATAACAACCCAGGGGGATGGATCTGTGAGTCAGCAGCCCTAACCAAGGAGTTATCGTGAAGCATTTCACTACAATGCACTGGTAACAGTGGCTGTAAGTCCGGCAATGTCTTATTATCACTTTTTAAATTTTGCTTGTAATAACTACTGCTGATCATAAATGATTAACTATGCCATAAACAAGCCCTTTACAGCTAAATGTTTTTTCACTGTATGTATGTATGTTTGATACTAAGATTACAGTATGAATTATCATAAGTGGCTCTGATAGATGTTTGATCCTAATTAAAAACGAATATATTTTTATTAACTTGCTCTGTTTATGTTGTAGTCCGTCTATTCACTTAAATTTGTTAAACGAATATGAAGACGATTGGTTATATTTACTTTTATTCAAAATATAATCCGTCTTGATTTTAGAATGTCTGTTAGCACTAATAAAATATTTATGTTCAAATGTTATATTAACTACAAAAAGTTATCAGAGAAAACTATTTGGTTCTTTAATCTCTGATAAACCGCCAAAGTGGAAATGCACTAACAAATGAGCGCTCCGACTTCAATCAAAAACTCTTGTCAAAATAAATCTGAAAGAAAAAAAATGCTTTCCGTACTTGGACAACATGCTCACTAGGTTTGCCACCCCTGAATCAGTGCTCTGTTTCTGTATAACCCTGGCCTTCTTTTTTAATAAGTGCATCACCCAACGGTTGTGCCTACGTGTAACACACTTTTCTTTAACCGGTGACTTAAACCAAACTGTAAAGTGCAGTCTTTTTATAAGACGGCGTTCAGACTGGGGGGGAAGGGCTGTACTGAAATGCCAAGTCAGGGTTTGAGGGGGTCTGCTGAGGAACAGACGAATTATCTTTTAAGTAAAAAAAAAACCCTGAGGCCCCTGCCTGTTTCCAATCTCATGAAAGCAAGAAAACAGACAAACACACAAAAGGAGTACAGACTCCCTCGACGGACACTTACACGCTGGCCTTGCCGTGCCGAACTGTTCTTTACGTCCGCAGCACCACCGCCCCAAATTCCATCTCCGGCCCTTTAACAAATGACGCTTCCGGGTTGCGAGAAAGGCTGCATGAAGAAGCGCATCTCTCCGCCCGCACGCGCCAGCCTGAACCCGTCTGTATCCAATCACAACAAGAGAAACCCGCCTCCAAACAAAGACAACAGAACCTGTTATTCTGATAGGATAGCAGCAGGCTTCAGCGACGTGGAGGTTGTGACCACGCCTACTACACGTGCTTCCCGCTAGCCTTCTGGAGAGTAACTGAGGGAAGCCTAGTTTGAGGGGCCTGTAAAGGGACCAAATACGCACCGAGAACTCCATGGTCTGGGAGGGTAGTGATAAATATATTTGGTATCAGAGAACGAGAGTAATGTGTGATGTGTGAATAAAGGAGGGGGACACAGTGTGTAAGCAACAGTGTAAAATATGCAGTAGCGGGGAATATGCCAGATAGAATTTAAAGGTGATTCAGCTCACATAGCTTTTAAACACAAAGAAGAAATCTTGTATCAAAGCCACGAAAGACGCCGCAGGTTAACAATATCATGATTACATGTTGTTATATTTATTTCATTAATATATTCTAGTCAAATATAAAGTTAGAATGACCTTTAATGTAAAATTGACGACTGCTTTTGTTTGACGCTGTGCTTGGCCATGGAAGATGTGTTCAAATGTTATCTTTAATTTTTCATTTTTAGCTGATACAATCAATGTTTCCACATTTAGGTATTGTACGTCATGTATATTAATAACACATTTTTATCTCAGCCCATATTTTTTCTCTACTGGAATGCACAACTCTTCTTTTATCTCATAATTTATTGAATATCTTTCTTTACACTGCTCCAGTTCATATAATGTTCTCATATTTGCTAATTTTCACATCCATATCAGCTGTACTACAGCTGCTGTAACTTTGACTTTTCTCATTCTTCTCTGCTCCTGTTGACTTACCCAAACAGTACTTTTCTATATTTATGCTGATTGCCATACTCCGGGTTTCCTTTTCTAAAGAGCAATAGTTGTTATCTTTTAGCAGGTGGTGCAGCTTTCTGGCTAAGGCCATGGACTTTAAACTATTAGGCTGTATAGCTCAATGCCCAACTCCTGCTAAATGAGTGGCACTGAGAAACTCTGTACTCCAAAAGTAAAGTATGTGTGAATAGTTATAGTATATACAGTATGTATTTATAAAGTCCCTTTCCATAGTTTTCACTACAGAAAGGTGCTATGTAAGAAATAACATTGGTTAGACACTGATGAATTGTCTAGTCCTGTAGGCATGATGAATTGAAGGTCTTCAGGTCTCACTGCTCTTAGACAGAAAGAGAGATAGATGTGCCATGTCCAGGACTGTACATATGCAGGAGAAGTTAAGCTAGAGCTCACAATTACTCAGTAAAATATAAGGAAGTCCTTAATTTTTTACTGACCAGATTTTCAATCCCTGCAGTCTAACAAAAATTTGGTCCTTTCTTTCAAAGGTCTTTTCCATTTTAACTCAACCTTTATTACCTTTTCCCCTTGTTATACTGTATCTGCTATGTGTTTTCTTTATTGTGTATTCATCATATTATCACTCTTTAAAACCTCCCCACATCATATTTCTCAAAGTATGATACACTATTAGCTGGGTAGAATTTACAGTGCATCCAGAAAGTATTCACAGCGCATCACTTTTTCCACACTTTGTTATGTTACAGCCTTATTCCAAAATGGATTAAATTCATTTTTTTCATCAGAATTCTACACACAACACCCCATAATTACAACGTGAAAAAAGTTTACTTGAGGTTTTTGCAAATTTATTAAAAATAAAAAAACTGAGAAATCACATGTACAGTACATAAGTATTCACAGCCTTTGCTCAATACTTTGTCGATGCACCTTTTGCAGCAATTATAGCCTCAAGTCTTTTTGAATATGATGCCACAAGCTTGGCACACCTATCCTTGGCCAGTTTCACCCATTCCTCTTTGCAGCACCTCTCAAGCTCCATCAGGTTGGATGGGAAGCGTTGGTGCACAGCCATTTTAAGATCTCTCCAGAGATGTTCAATTGGATTCAAGTCTGGGCTGTGGCTGGGCCACTCAAGAACATTCACAGAGTTGTCCTGAAGCCACTCCTTTGATATCTTGGCTGTGTGCTTAGGGTCGTTGTCCTGCTGAAAGATGAACCGTCGCCCCAGTCTGAGGTCAAGAGGACTCTGGAGCAGGTTTTCATGCAGGATGTCTCTGTACATTGCTGCAATCATCTTTCCCTTTATCCTGACTAGTCTCCCAGTTCCTGCCGCTGAAAAACATCCCCACAGCATGATGCTGCCACCACCATGCTTCACTGTAGGGATGGTAATGGCCTGGTGATGAGCAGTGCCTGGTTTCCTCCAAACGTGACGCCTGGCATTCACACCAAAGAGTTCAATCTTTGTCTCATCAGACCAGAAAATTTTCTTTCTCATGGTCTGAGAGTCCTTCAGGTGCCTTTTGGAAAACTCCAGGCTGGCTGCCATGTGCCTTTTACTAAGGAGTGGCTTCCGTCTGGCCACTCTACCATACAGGCCTGATTGGTGGATTGCTGCAGAGATGGTTGTCCTTCTGGAAGGTTCTCCTCTCTCCACAGAGGACCTCTGGAGCTCTGACAGAGTGACCATCGGGTTCTTGGTCACCTCCCTGACTAAGGCCCTTCTCCCCCGATTGCTCAGTTTAGATGGTCGGCCAGCTCTAGGAAGAGTCCTGGTGGTTTCGAACTTCTTCCACTTACGGATGATGGAGGCCACTGTGCTCATTGGGACATTCAAAGCAGCAGAAATTTTTCTGTAACCTTCCCCAGATTTGTGCCTCGAGACAATCCTGTCTCGGAGGTCAACAGACAATTCCTTTGACTTCATGCTTGGTTTATGCTCTGACATGAACTGTCAACAGTGGGACCGTATATAGACAGGTGTGTGCCTTCCCAAATCATGTCCAATCAACTGAATTTACCACAGGTGGACTCCAATTAAGCTGCAGAAACATCTCAAGGATGATCACGGGAAACAGGATGCACCTTAGGACGATTTTGAGCTTCATGGCAAAGGCTGTGAATACTTATGTACATGTGCTTTCTCAGTTTTTTTATTTTTAATAAATTTGCAAAAATCTCAAATAAACTTTTTTCACGTTGTCATTATGGGGTATTGTGTGTAGAATTCTGAGGAAAAAAATGAATTTAATCTATTTTGGAATAAGGCTGTAACATAACAAAATGTGGAAAAAGTGATGCGCTGTGAATACTTTCCGGATGCACTGTATGTTAACTATCTGCCAGTTAGAGTCTTTGGCTAAACTGCCGAGAAATAAGAGGAGAGAGGATCAGGTGAGGATGCCAACACCCGGTCTGGCTGACGAATAACACTATTTGAACCAGTAAACTGTTCCACATGCGCACGGATAGATAGATAGATAGATAGATAGATAGATAGATAGATAGATAGATAGATAGATAGATAGATAGATAGATAGATAGATAGATAGATAGATAGATAGATAAATAGATAGATAATTTATTAATCCCCAAGGGAAATTCACAAATTCACAATTCACTATGTGTTACAGTATTTACTTGATGATCTCCCCATCAGTACTGATACTGTAGTACTGGTCAGTACCATGTGGCTTATCCATGATTTTACCAGAGATTTCTGTTACACTGACTACAACATGCTTCAAAAGCTCATTAATACCTATGCCATACCTTATGGAAGGCCGAATTCATGGATTTTCTCCACTCTGCTTCTTATTGTTCTATTGGATCAGTGTTTTCAGTTGTTATATCAGTCCCATATAAAAGTACCAGTATGCACTTACTCAAACATCAAAGATAAAAAAAAACAAATTAAAGCACTTAAGTATAAACCAGGGGAAATACATACTGAGGAAAGAAATAAGCAGAAAACAATTTAAATCTTTTAAAAGCAGTTACATGAAAAGAAATTAATAGATAGATAGATAGATAGATAGATAGATAGATAGATAGATAGATAGATAGATAGATAGATAGATAGATAGATAGATAGATACTTTATTAATCCCAATGGGAAATTCACAATAATAATAATAATAATAATAGAGAAGCAAGGAAAAAATTTGTCAAAAACATAAAAAGGACAGTCAATACAATGCAACAGAAAGAAGAAATACAACTCATCACTTTACTGGGCCTTAATGAAATTTCCAGAAGCTGATGGGCTCATAGATAATTTCATAGATAAGAGTTAAGTGAATAGGGAAAAATGAAATATTTTTGTATAAATGACCAAAACGTATGAATGCTCTTATTACTTCTATTTAAATGAGTAATAAAAAAAACAATGTGTTCCAGCTGACATGGTCTGATCCTTTTTATTACTAATTTTATTGATTTTATTAAAATCAAATAACATTCCATACAAATAACTCAAGTTTTACAAAAAAAAAAAGGTTAGAAAACAAATCAACTCCCACCCCTGAGAAAGAGAGCTAGGCCAGAGTGTAAAACTTTATGCTAGTAAAAATAAGTAAAGAGATAAATTAATAAATGAATAAAGATAAACAGAGTAAAAGAGGGGAGAGAACCTGCTTCCTCAATTTAAATGCTTATTCTAAAATGTTATAGATTAGATCCTGCCAGGTTTTGAAAAAGTTTTGTACAGATCCTCTAAATGTGAATTTGATTTTTTTCAATTTCAAATAGTATATAACATCAGTTATCCACTAACTTAGAATAGGTGAGTGAGGATTCTTCCGGTTGTGCAAGTTAAGTCTGTGTGCCAGTAAAGTAGTAAAGGCAATTATAGTTTGTGTGTCCTTCTCCACTTTAAGCCCATCTGGAAATGCACCAAACACAACTGTTAGTGGATTAGGAGGGATTGTAACACCAAGGCTGTCTGAAAAGCATTTAAAGATTTTGGTCCAAAATGATGTTAATTTGGTGCAGGCCCAAAACATGTGGCCCATTGAGACCGGAACTTGATTGCAGCGTTCGCAGGTTCGACCTTGCCCTGGAAACATTTGGCAATTTTAAACAAGAGAGATGCGCTTGATATATAATTTTGTGTTCAGTAATTCTATGCTTTGCACATATGGAGCTTGAGTGAATTCTGTGCATTACTACTTTCCACTCCTTTTCTGAGATGCTGAGTGAGAGATCCTTTTCACCACTGTTCTCTTGGATCTTTGAAAGGGAGGGACTGTAAAATGGTTTTAAATATTAGGGAAATACTGTCTGAGTCCACGAGACTGATCAATATATCTTCCGGCATAGAGGTAGGTGAGAGGTGAGGAAAATTGGGCAGGTTCTGTTTAACAAAGTTTCTAATTTGAAGGTAGTGAAAGAAATGTGTTTCTGGAAAGTTCAATTAGGAGTGTAATGGTTGGTAGGATGCAAAGACATTGTCTATGTACAGATTTCTAAGTGATTTAATCCCGACTGTTTTCCAGGCATTAATAAACTGCATATGTTTGAGACGGTGGAAAAAGGAAGTTCTCGTGCAGAAGTGCCACAGATAAAAGCTTTTCTGTCTTAAAATACTTCCTATATTGGTTCCATATTCTTAGTGAGTGAAGCACAACTGGGTTGTTATTATACTATATTGGCGAAAATTTGTATTTATTGGGGTGCAAAGCAAGGAATATAAAGAAGTACTGTAGGATTTTATTTCTATTGCAGAACAAGCCTGTGTAAATGGCAAGCCGAATTAACATTTAGAGATATCTCAAAATTAATTTTAAGTTATCTGGAAATGCATTTTAGATATCTCAATTTGAATTACAGATATCTAAAAATGCATCTATTTTAAGATATTTAAAAAGCATTTTATGATATCTCAAATAGATTTCAAGATATCTTGAAATGATGTGCTGTACATTTTGAAATCTCGAAATCACTTCCTGTAAAATTTCCTATTCTTTCAATGGGACTTCCTGTCTATTTTAAGATATCTCAAAATGTATTTGAGATATCTTGAAATCCACAGGAAGTTATTTTAAGATATCTGAAAATCTATTTAAGATTTAGATTTGAGATATCTTAAAATGAATGGGAAGTTATTTTAGGATATCTCAAAATATAATTAAGATATCTCAAAAAGCATTTAAATTCACTGTTGTCTGAAATATCTAGAATACATTTTTAGATATCTAAAATTAATTTCATGATATCTTAAAATGGGTCTCTGCTCCATTTCCGATATTTAATAATGTATTTCATGATATCTCAAATTGTATTTCAAGATATCTAAAATGCATTTAAGATATCTTTAAAAGGACACTCAATTATTTCAAGATATCTCAATAGCATTTTCAGATATCTACAATACAATTTAAGATATCTGAAATACATTTCCAGATATCTCAAAACAGCTTCCTGTCCATTTTCAGATATCTGAAATACATTTTCAGATATCTCAACATCACTTCCTGCTCATTTCAAGATATCTCAGATACATTTTAAGATATCTTATAATAAACAAGAAGTTGCATTGAAATAATAGGCAGTTGTACAGGAAATGATTTTGAGATATCTTGAAATGCAGACACAATTATTTTGAGATATCTGAAAATGTATTTGAGATATCTTGAAATGCATTTGAGATATCTCCAAATGTATTGCAGATATCTTAAAATATGAAGGAAATTATTTTAAGATATCTCAAAGCGAGTTTCAGATATCTTAAAAAGTAAATTACATTTTAAGATATCTGAAATTCATTTTGAGATATCTCTAAATGTTAATTCGGCTTGCTTGCTGCCCAGTAATAAAATTGAAAGTTAGGTAGAGCCATGCCACCTTCCGCCTTAGGTCTTTGTACAGTCACGTTTGGGATACGTGGATGTTTTGAATTCCAAATAAACGGTTGAATCTAATTTCTTAAAAAATGATCTATTGATGTACATTGGAATGTTTTGAAATAAAAAGAGAAGCTTAGGAAGGATATTCATCTTAACAATGTTAATTCTTCCAACTAAAGTGAGATGAAGGGTTGACCATCTATGCAAGTCTTGCTTAATTTTTTACATACAAATTGCAAAATTTTGTTCATAAAGAGCTTTATCTTTACTTGTGATGTTTACCCCCAGGTATTTAAACTGATTTGCGATGATAAAAGAGAAGGTGTCCAATCTAAAATTGTATGCTTGAGAATTCACTGGGAAGAGCATACTTTTATTCATATTGATTCAGAGACCAGAAATTTTCTGAAATTCTATTAGTGCTGTTAGGACTGCAGGCACAGTATTTTGTCAATCTGATATATACAGTACCATATCATCTGCATATAGAGAAACTTTCTGTTCCAGTCTTTCTCTGTTAATCCCCTTTATCTCATAAGTATTTTGACAATGAATTGCCAGTGGCTCAATGGCGATTGCAAAAAGCAGTAGTGACAATGGGCATCCTTGTCTGGTACCACACTCTAGTTTAAAGTAGTCTGAATTAATGTTATTAATACAAACTGAGGCTTCTGGATTGGTATACAGTAATTTCATCCATGCACAAATGTTCGGGTCAAACCCAAATTTCTCCAATGTTGTGAAAAGGTAGTTCCATTCAGCCATGTCAAATGCTTTTTCTGCATTCAACGATAATAATATCGTATATAACTTTGTGGATGAATATATTACATTAGTAGTATAAGCCATGGGGTTTCTGTCAAACTGTCAATCAAAATGATTAATGACCTTAAGCCACGCCGCTTTGGACGGTTGGACCGGATGTCCCGTCCCTACACCTGATTGGTGGATTTGAAGGATGCGTCCTGCCCCCTACACCTGATTGGTGGATTTGAAGGATGCGTCCTGCCCCAACCACCTGTTTGCCCCACACCCCCAACCACCTGTTTGCCCCATCCTTGACCCCCTCCTAAGCCCCCCAACCACCTGTTTGCCCCCGGAAACTGTCAAGAACTAAGTGATGGATGTGTGCCCCTTCCTTGAACCCCTGCCCAGGCCCCCACGCACCTGTTTGCCCCCGGAAACTGTCAAGAGCAGCCCCCCTTTCCCGAAGACAAGTCCAGGCCTGTTACAGACCTATTGGTGGCCCACTTCTCTCGAAGACACACACACAAGCGTTTCAAGGGGCAGAGCTGCCTGATAATCGTTCCTGCCTCTACTGTTTTGGTAAGAACTCCTGTATCTATCTATTATTTAAAATAACTACCCTTTGCTTTACCACTTGTAAACCGTTTTTTATTTTATCTAAGTCAAACAGAGAAAGATCCCAGACATTCTCTGCTTTGACAAGCTGTCCACGCTGTTAGCAGGCATGAGTCTGTGGGTCTTGCCTGCTCCTGTGTGAGGCCCCAGGGGTTGAAGCTCCAAGCATACATGCCGGCACACGCGGAGAGTTCGAAATACGAGTTGCCGGCTCTCTGTCTGTACAGAGACTCGCGGAGCTGACAACCTCTGAGCGCACCCGTTAGATCCAGGCCGGGAAACTGATAGCCCCAAGGCTGTGAGCCACAGGGGCTGCGCGTAAACAGCTGAGCGTAAACCACACCTCCTCCAGCCCTAGGCACCGGGGGTGCGCGGTAACTTTTTTCAGGGACTCGCGGAGCTGACAGCCTCTGCGCGCCCCCAGTTAGATCCAGGCCGGGAAACCGACAGCCCCTGCGCGCACACGTTTGTCAACAGATGTCCGTCAGTTCCCCCTCCCCCGGAACGGGAGTGCGCACTAAGTTTGCTCGCGCGCTGCACCTCAGAGAACAAGTTATGTGTGTATCTTTTAAAGTTAAAGGATTTTAAAAAAATCACACCCACACAGTTAAATAATAGGCAACAGGGAGCTTTTAAATTACGTCTGAGAAGTCCAAAAAGATATCCACGGATGTATAATTTGTATATCTAAAACAAGCCCATTTCTATCAAGCACCCCACATTTTAAATAATCAGCGACCCTAAGGTTTTCACATTGCGTTTAGATTTCTAAATGTTACAAGTGTACTCTGATAATCCCAAAGTGAATGGAGCGCGTTTCTCTTCGGTCCATGAGACGGACGGAGTATGTTTCACTTATCTAGGTAAAACTCGATAACTAGTTCGACATAACGTGAATTTCCCCTTGGGATTAATAAAGTATCTATCTAAGCCTTATAAAAAAAAATCACACAGTTAAATAATAGGCAGCAGCACCCTTTTAAATTACATCTAAAAAAAGCTATCCTCGGATGTATAATTTATATAAAAACTATTTCCAGTACATATTGTGGAAGCAAGCGTTTAAATGTCTAAAAGTTAGATTGCCTTCAACGTGCAGTCATTCTGGGAAAAGAGAAAGGCGTTTTAAAACACTCTTTGACAAGCCAAGCTTTCCAAGGCATAGCAGCTCCGGCAGCCTGAAGCTAAGGGGAAGGAGAGGAGCGCTTCAAGCTCCTAGGCAACAGGTTTTGGTCGGCTCAGTCCAGGTCTTGACCTTTAAACTCATGTCGGAGTGTCCGGTGTGAAAATTGGCCTTACCTTGCGGAATGCAGAAATGCAGCTGCTAAGACATTACACGCGTGTCCGGTTAAAATGATTGGCAAAAATCTGCTATCAGAAATCACGGTTACATTTCCAAAATACCGCTCTTTTCTCTATAAAGAGAGGCTTAAATATATTTTGATACAAGCCTTCTAAAAAATCACACAGTTAAATAATAGGCAACAGCACCCTTTTAAATGACGTCTAAAAAGCTATCCTCGGGTGTATAATTTATATAAAAAGTATTTCTCACACATAGATCAGCGGGCCCTAAGGAAGCCTATTGTGGAAGCAAGCGTTTAAGTCTAAAAGTTAGGTCGCCTTCAACGTGCAGTCATTCTGGGAAAAGAGAAAGGTGCTTTAAAACACTTTGACAAGCCAAGCTTTCCAAGGCATAGCAGCTCCGGCCGCCTGAAGCTAAGGGGAGGTGAGGGTGCTTTTACAGCACAGAAACAACAGGTGTGAACAGGCTCAGGGTAGGGGGGAAGGAGAGGAGCGATTTACAGCTCCTAGGCAACAGGTTTTGGTCGGCTCAGGCAAGGTCCTGACCTTTAAACTCATGTCAGAGTGTCCGGTGTGAAAATTGGCCTTACCTTGTAGATTGCAGCTGCTAAAACAACTCTAAGCATACAAAGGATGTTTTTCGGAGACCGGCCAAAGACACGGGTGGGAACCGGACAACGGACATTACACGTTTGTCTGGTTAAAATGATTGGCAAACATCTGCTATCAGAAACCACTTCCAAAATACCGTTCTTTTCTCAATAAAAAGAGAGGCTTCCATAACCAAGCCCATATCTCCGCTCACCCTGAGAACGACGAGATGAATTTCAGCCATGACGGTGCGTTTTCACGAACTTCTTAATGATTTCAACTTTTAATGACTAGAACTAAATGAAAAATAATTATCATTCATACAGGATTCCCCACAGAAAGCGGTCTGTCTCCGAATCACGGAAAGTCCTTTTTCA
This sequence comes from Erpetoichthys calabaricus, assembly GCF_900747795.2. Taxonomy (NCBI): domain Eukaryota; kingdom Metazoa; phylum Chordata; class Cladistia; order Polypteriformes; family Polypteridae; genus Erpetoichthys; species Erpetoichthys calabaricus. The sequence goes on from NC_041400.2 coordinate 80,930,462, forward strand.
TGATTCTTATAAGCGTTAAACGAGCATGTTTAAAAAATGGAGGTTTGAATCCTTAAAATTTCTTCCTTAGAACTATACATTCAAGCCGACTCGGAAAACGGTAAGGCCCTTTTTAAAAATGATAGATGTTTACAACGTGCATGATTTGTGCGCGAGCACGTGTAAGAGCGCACGTATTTGTTTATGATCAGTTTTTTATACGGACATTTTTCAATCTGTCTGATGAGATTATAAATGTGCATGTTTCTATCTGTCTGAAACGTTCACGAAATTATAAAGGGTGTCGTGTGAATATTTGAGTATAATTACGGACGTATACAGTGATAAAGTTTGTTGTAAAAAATGAGCGTTTGAATCCTTTAATTTTTTATTTTTAGAGGTAGTAGTACTATACGGTTTCAGGTAAGACCCTTTTTAAAATGCTTTAGGCTTGCAATGTGTTTGTGTAGGAGCGTCAGAGCGTGTGTGCGCGAGCTTGGGCACGCACTTGTGTCCGAAGCTTTCATTCATTTCGCTAAATGTATTTATTTTAATACCTTCCAGAATTCCAAAGTCCAGGTAACTTGTAAACATATCCAGTGTATTGTTCATGTGTAAATGAATAGGATTAAGAACTAGGCTGTCTGTTTTGATAATTTTTTTTATCCATCTTGGTGTAGGGATTGAGGTTTGTTAAAGTGTTTCAGGTAGTTACAAAATAACCTATTTAGTTCGAGAGTCTGTCTAGCTAACGTAAAATAGAATTTTTTATATGGACAAGCATCTAGCGGAATAGAGTCTGCAGGGTGATAACGCATGAGCTGTGGGTGCATGTGTGGATTGCTTGATTTAAAGAGAGAGCACGCATGTTTTTTTGTTTTTTTTTATGAACCGAGGCAAACCTTGGAAGCTTAGGACTTTTTGTTTTGGTTTTTAGAAGCTAGTCCTTTACAGAGTGACAAAGTTTCTCAAAGGGCTTCCTCCGGGTTGACCAATCGCAGTAAGTGTCATTTTAGATTTCAGTTTATCGAAGAAATGTTGAAGGCATACATTGTGAAATGAGGCCTTTAACTGAGAAGTTCATACGTTTTATTTACAGGCCCCAGTCCCCCGGGTATTTTAACGCAAGTGCTGGATGGTTCAGAAAATCTAAACCTGTATCATAACTGGCAGAAACCCAAACAACCACCGGCCTTTGTCGTCCCAATGATCGGGAAAGGTCTTTAACAGGAACCTGGTGCAGCGTCGAAATACTAAAAGCCTTAGATAAAGGGTATAGAGTTTTAAAAATACATGAGATATGGCACTACGAACAGAGCACAGCTGATTTATTTGCCGATTACATTAAAATTCATTTGAAAGGCAAACAGGAAGCCTCTGGGTGGCCCTCGTGGGCCCAGGACGAGGCCTCCCGTCGGCACTATGTTGAAGACTATTTCGTAAAAGAAGGAGTCTTATTGGAGAATGAAAACATCACCTCCAACCCCGCTAAGAGACAAATTTCCAAGTTATTTCTGAATTCTGTTTGGGGAAAATTCGGTCAGAAGCCTAACCAACCGACCATGACGTTTGTTAAACACACCCAAGAATTCTTCGATTACCTGTTCTCAGACGTGTATAGGGTGTCCTATTTTGGTTTTGTCAGCGACCAAATCGTTCAAGTGCAGTGGAGGTATGCGGATGACAGATACGTTGTACCTGGCCCCGTTAACGTGGTGATCGCCGCTTTTACAACGGCCTATGCCCGCCTAGAATTGTACGATTTGCTGGAGCGTTTAGGACCGAGGATTCTGTATCATGATACAGATTCTGTTACATTCACAGCCTTGCCCGGGCAGTACACCCCGCAGCTCGGGGACTATTTAGGGGAACTCACCAGCGAACTAGATCCTGACGATTTCATAGAAGAGTTTGTTTCTGGGGTCCGAAAACATACGCGTACAAAACATTCAGGTAAAGGGCATTACTCTCAATCACGAAACGGCTCAAACAGTAAACCTATACTCTTTAATGGATCTAATGTATAGTTTTGTGGAACACGATCTCGCGAAAGAAATAACGGTTCAGGGTTCACAGATTCATAGGAACAAAAAGAACTTGATGTTGCTAAATCGTCCACTCAGAAAAAGATTCAGAGTGGTGTACAACAAAAGGGTTCTATTGCCCGATTTCACAACTCTCCCCTATGGATACTAAAGAGGGATTTGACGTTAGACTTCAGCATCCGTTCTCGAAAATTGTCTCGGGACCCTCTTGATCGGGCAAATCGCATTATGTGAAAAAGCTATTGGAGCACGCGGACCATGTGCTTTCTCGTCGCCACGACAATATAGTCTGGTTTTACAGCTGCTGGCAGCCTCTGTACGACGAGCTGCTAGCCCAATTTCCCAAAACCAAATTTTTGGAGGGTCTACCCGTCTCCTTAAGCGAGGACGAACTACTGCCGCCTGATCGTGTTAACTTGGTGATCGTCGACGATATGATGGAACAGGCGAGTCATAGCGAAGAGATAGAGAGGGCCTTCACAAAATATACTCACCACAGAAATCTGTCCATCATTTACTTGGTCCAAAATTTATTTTTTCAAGGCAAGAAAAGTAGAACGATAAACCTGAATGCCAATTACATTACCCTCTTTAAAAACCCTCGAGATAAACTTCAAATTACCAATGTATCCTGGTAGGGTTAAATTTTTCTTGGAGGCCTTTGAGGACGCTACAAGACAACCTTACGGTTATCTGCTGGTGGATCTGAAAGCCCCTACGCCTGACGAATTTCGTTTACGTACCGGATTGTTTCCTCCCGACTGGCCTGTGGTGTACGTCGTGAAAAGATAAAGACAGGCGAATTTCCGAGTATTTGAGAAAGAGCCGGCATGTCGTGCAGAATAAAAAGAAATTTCCCTCTGCTCAAGACCCTACATAGGGGCTCCAGTCGTCAAAAGAAAAACTGTGCTGAGCGAGGCTCCAGACGATTTAATTTACGCTCTGTCAGAAATAGCTCTCAATACTTTAAAAGGCCGCGTCCCCCTGAGGTCCAGACAGTTCAAGCTGCTGAAGAAGTATCGTTGCTCCATTAAAAAACTTGGCGATAAAAAACTCACCGTTTTTAAAAAAAAAAAAAGCCCTTTTATATCAGAAAGGAGGGTTTCTCGGTGACCTATTAAGCGCCGCCATTCCTTTCATTACTAGTTTAATAGGGTCGAGAGTATAAATATGGAATACACGCGCAAGATGTACCTGGTCCCACAACAGCAAATGGCTCAATGGCAGCAGAAAACCCCGGCTTCCCCCAACCTTTTAAGTGCTACGGAAAGTGAACTGGATAAACAAATGAAATTCATACTCGAACGTAGTGACTTGAGTGGCGATGCAAAAGTAAAACTTTATACATCCGTCTTGCAAAGATACCTGACGTTTGTGAAAAAAGCGGATAAAGAAACTGGGTTTCTGACGTTATTACTGCCTACCGAGAACAAAGAGGAGCCGCCGGGTTGCTGACAAAACCAAAATAGGACACCCTATACACGTCTGAGAACAGGTAATCGAAGAATTCTTGGGTGTGTTTAACAAACATCGTGGTCGGTTGGTTAGGCTTCTGACCGAATTTTCCCCAAACAGAATTCAGAAATAACTTGGAAATTTGTCTCTTAGCGGGGTTGGAGGCGATGTTTTCATTCTCCAATAAGACTCCTTCTTTTACGAAATAGTCTTCAACATAGCACCGAAGGGAGGCCTCGTCCTGGGCCCACGAAGGCCACCCAGAGGCTTCCTGTTTGCCTTTCAAATGAATTTTGATGTAATCAGTAAATAAATCAGCTGTGCTCTGTTCGTAGTGCCATATCTCATGTATTTTTAAAACTCTATACCCTTTATCTAAGGCTTTTAGTATTTCGACGCTGCCCCAGGTTCCTGTTAAAGACCTTTCCCGATCATTGTGACGACAAAGGCCGGTGGTTGTTTGGGTTTCTGCCAGTTATGATACAGGTTTAGATTTTCTGAACCATCCAGCACTTGCATTAAAATACCCGGGGGACTGGGGCCTGTAAATAAAACGTATGAACTTCTCAGTTAAAGGCCTCATTTCACAATGTATGCCTTCAACATTTCTTCGATAAACTGAAATCTAAAATGACACTTAAAGCGATTGGTCAACCCGGAGGAAGCCCTTTGAGAAACTTCTATACTCTGTAAAGGACTAGCTTCTAAAAACCAAAAAAAAAAGTCCTAAGCTTCTAAGGTTTGCCTCGGTTCATAAAAAAAAAAAAATAAATAAACATGCGTGCTCTCTCTTTAAATCAAGCAATCCACACATGCACCCACAGCTTATGCGTTATCACCCTGCAGACTCTATTCCGCTAGATGCTTGTCCATATAAAAAATTCTATTTTACGTTAGCTAGACAGACTCTCGAACTAAATAGGTTATTTTGTAACTACCTGAAACACTTTAACAAACCTCAATCCCTACACCAAGATGGATAAAAAAAATTATCAAAACAGACAGCCTAGTTCTTAATCCTATTCCTTTACACATGAACAATACACTGGATATGTTTACAAGTTACCCGGACTTTGGAAATCTGGAAGGTATTAAAATAAATACATTTAGCGAAATGAATGAAAGCTTCGGACACAAGCACGTGCCAAAGCTCGCGCACACTCGCTCGAGCGCTCTGACGCTCCTACACAAACACTCAAAACACATTGCAAGCCTAAAGCATTTTAAAAAGGGTCTTACCTGAAACTGTATAGTACTACTACCTCTAAAAATAAAAAATTAAAGGATTCAAACGCTCATTTTTTACAACAAACTTTATCACTGTATACGTCTGTAATTATACTCAAATATTCACACGACACCCTTTATAATTTCGTGAACGTTTCAGACAGATAGAAACATGCACATTTATAATCTCATCAGACAGACTGAAAAATGTCCGTATAAAAAACTGATCATAAACAAATACGTGCGCTCTTACACGTGCTCCGCGCACACATCATGTACGTTGTAAACATCTATCATTTTTAAAAAGGGCCTTACCGTTTTCCGAGTCGGCTTGAATGTATAGTTCTAAGGAAGAAATTTAAGGATTCAAACCTCCGTTTTTTAAACATGCTCGTTTAACGCTTATAAGAATCATGAAAAAGGACTTACCGTGATTCGGAGACAGACCGCTTTCTGCGGGGAATCCTGTATGAATGATAATTATTTTTCATTTAGTTCTAGTCATTAAAAGTAGAAATCATTAAGAAGTTCGTGAAAACGCACCGTCATGGCTGAAATTCATCTTGTTGTTCTCAGGGTGAGCGGAGATATGGGCTTGGTTATGGAAGCTTCTCTTTTTATTGAGAAAAGAACGGTATTTTGGAAGTGGTTTCTGATAGCAGATGTTTGCCAATCATTTTAACCGGACAAGCGTGTAATGTCCGTTGTCCGGTTCCCACCCGTGTCTTTGGCCGGTCTCCGAAAAACATCCTTTGTATGTTTAGACTTGTTTTAGCAGCTGCAATCCACAAGGTAAGGCCAATTTTCACACCGGACACACCAACATGAGTTTAAAGGTCAGGACCTGGCCTGAGCCGACCAAAACCTGTTGCCTAGGAGCTGTAAATCGCTCCTCTCCTTCCCCCCTACCCTGAGCCTGTTCACACCTGTTGTCTCTGTGCTGTAAAAGCACCCCCACCTCCCCTTAGCTTCAGGCAGCTGGAGCTGCTATGCCTTGGAAAGCTTGGCTTGTCAAAGAGTGTTTTAAAGCGCCTTTCTCTTTTCCCAGAATGACTGCACGTTGAAGGCGATCTAACTTTTAGACATTTAAACGCTTGCTTCCACAATAGGCTTCCTTAGGGCCCGATGATCTATGTGTGAGAAATACCATCCATCCATCCATTTTCCAACCCGCTGAATCCGAACACAGGGTCACGGGGGTCTGCTGGAGCCAATTCCAGCCAACACAGGGCGCAAGGCAGGGAACCAATCCTGGGCAGGCCGCCAACCCCACCGCAGGACACACACACAAACACCAACACACCAAGCCCACACTAGGGCCAATTTAGAATCACCAATCCACCTAACCTGCATGTCTTTGAACTGTGGGAGGAAACCGGAGCGCCTGGAGGAAACCCACGCAGACACGGGGAGAACATGCAAACTCCACGCAGGGAGGACCCGGGAAGCGAACCCGGGTCTCCTTACTGCGAGGCAGCAGCGCTACCACTGCACCACCGTGCCGCCCTGTGAGAAATACTTTTTATATAAATTATACACCCGAGGATAGCTTTTTAGACGTCATTTAAAAGGGTGCTGTTGCCTATTATTTAACTGTGTGATTTTTTTAGAAGGCTTGTATCAAAATATATTTAAGCCTCTCTTTATAGAGAAAAGAGCGGTATTTTGGAAATGTAACCGTGATTTCTGATAGCAGATGTTTGCCAATCATTTTAACCAGACACGCGTGTAATGTCTTAGCAGCTGCATTTCTGCATTCCGCAAGGTAAGGCCAATTTTCACACCGGACACTCCGACATGAGTTTAAAGGTCAGGACCTGGACTGAGCCGACCAAAACCTGTTGCCTAGGAGCTTGAAGCGCTCCCCTCCTTCCCCCTAACCTCCCCCTTAGCTTCAGGCTGCCGGCGCTGCTATGCCTTGGAAAGCTTGGCTTGTCAAAGAGTGTTTTAAAGCGTCTTTCTCTTTTCCCAGAATGACTGCACGTTGAAGGCGATCTAACTTTTAGACATTTTAAACACTTGCTTCCACAATATGTACTGGAAATAGTTTTTATATAAATTATACATCCGAGGATAGCTTTTTTTAGACGTAATTTAAAAGGGTGCTGCTGCCTATTCTTTAACCGTGTGATTTTTTTTACAAGGCTTAGATAGATACTTTATTAATCCCAAGGGGAAATTCACGTTATGTCGAACTAGTTATCGAGTTTTACCTAGATAAGTGAAACATACTTCGTCCGTCTCATGGACCGACGAGAAACGCGCTCCATTCACTTTGGGATTATCAGAGTACACTTGTAACATTTAGAAATCTAAACGCAATGTGAAAACCTTAGGGTCGCTGATTATTTAAAATGTGGGGTGCTTGATAGAAATGGGCTTGTTTTAGATATACAAATTACAAATTATACATCCGTGGATATCTTTTTAGACTTCTCAGACGTAATTTAAAAGCTCCCTGTTGCTTATTATTTAACTGTGTGGGTGTGATTTTTTTTAAATGCTTTAACTTTAAAAGATATACACATAACTTGTTCTCTGAGGTGCAGCGCGCGAGCAAACTTAGTGCGAACTCCCGTTCCGGGGTAGGGTGGGGAGGAGGAACTGACGGACATCTGTTAACAAACGTGTGCACGCAGGGGCTGTCAGTTTCCCGGCCTGGATCTAACTGGCGGCGCGCAGAGGCTGTCAGCTCCGCGAGTCCCTGAAAAAAGTTACCGCGCACCCCTGGGGCTGGAGGAGGTGTGCTTTACGCTCAGCTGTTTACGCGCAGCCCTTGTGGTTCACAGCCTTGGGGCTGTCAGTTTCCCGGCCTGGATCTAACGGGTGCGCTCAGAGGTTGTCAGCTCCGCGAGTCTCTGTACAGACAGAGAGCCGGCAACTCGTATTTCGAACTCTCCGCGTGTGCCGGCATGTATGCTTGGAGCTTCAACCCCTGGGGCCTCACACAGGAGCAGGCAAGACCCACAGACTCATGCCTGCTAACAGCGTGGACAGCTTGTCAAAGCAGAGAATGTCTGGGATCTTTCTCTGTTTGACTTAGATAAAATAAAAAACGGTTTACAAGTGGTAAAGCAAAGGATAGATATTTTAAATAATAGATAGATACAGGAGTTCTTACCAAAACAGTAGAGGCAGGAACGATTATCAGGCAGCTCTGCCCCTTGAAACGCTTGTGTGTGTCTTTGAGAGAAGTGGGCCACCAACAGGTCTGTAACAGGCCTGGACTTGTCTTTCGGGAAAGGGGGGCTGCTCTTGACAGTGTCCGGGGGCAAACAGGTGTGTGGGGGCCTGGGCGGGGGTTCAAGGAAGGGGAACACATCCATCACTCAGTTCTTGACAGTTTCCAGGGGCAAACAGGTGGTTGGGGGGCCTGGGAGGGGGTTCAAGGAGGGGGCAAACAGGTGTTTGGGGGTGTGGGGCAAACAGGTGGTTGGGGACGGGGCGCATCCTTCAAATCCACCAATCAGGTGTAGGGGCGGGACTTCCAGTCCAACCGTCCAAAGGGGCGGGGCTTACAGTCATTAATCATTTTGATTGACAGTTTGACAGAAACCCCATGGCTTATACTACTTACATTAAACAGGCATTGAAGACTGGAAGCTTTAATAAATCCAGTTTGGTCCGAAGGCAGCACTTTCTCCATCCTTCTAGCTAAGACTTTGGAGAGTATCTTAACATCATTATTCAGAAGTGAAATTGGTCTGTATGATGTACATTGTAATAAGTCCTTATTTTGTTTAGGAAAGACAGTAATTAATGCTTGGTGAAAAGTCTGAGGTAGAATTTTATTTTCTCTAGCTTCTGTAAATGTTGCTAATAGAAGGGGAGCTAGCTGAATTGAGAATTTCTTATAAAATTTGGCAGGGCAGCCATCAGGGCCTGCTGCTTTCCCACTCTGCAGTGAGTTTATAGTATCTAGTAATTCTGATAGTGCCAGAGGTTTATCCAGGTCCTCTGCACTAAGAGTATCTATTTGTGGTATCTCTAATGCATCCAGAAATGCATTAGATTGTGTCTTGTCTTCTTAAAACTCAGTAGAATATAAGGATTTATAGTAGTCTCTAAATGTGTGCATTATATTTTTATGGTCAATGATTTTGTCTCCGTTTGTGTTGGTGATTGCTGGGATTGTATTGTAAAATTCTTTCTTGTGGATTCGTTGAGCTAAGATCTTATTAGCTTTCTCTCCGTGTTCATAATAATGATGTCTTGATTTAAATATGAGTTGTTCAGTTTCTTTAGTTGTTAAGAGGTTGAGCTCTGAATGCATAGCCTGCCTTTTCCTATGAAGTGCCTCACTTGGACACCTGACATGTTCTTGATCTATTCTAGTAATTTCGTTGATTAGCTCTGACACCTTCTTGGTTTCCAATTTATTTCTTTGGAAAAGATAGGAGATAATCTGTCCTTTTAAGAAGGCCTTCAGGGTTTCCCAGAGTGTTCCTGTAGAAACCTCTGAGGATGTATTTGTCTCTAAAAAAATTGATTTGCTTGGATATAAATTCTGTACAGTTCTCGCCTGCTAATAAAAGTGGATTAAGACACCATCTGCGAGATGAGTTTGTGGGGCATTATGATTTTAGCTCCAAAATCAAGGGGGCATGGTCAGAAATAACAATAGCATCGTACTTACAAGATTTAATCGTAGGCAAGAAATTGTTATCTACAAAGAAATAATCAATTCTTAAATAGCAATGATGTACTGGTGAGTAGAAGAAATAAGCTCTTGAGTTTGGGTTTAGAAATCATCAGGGGTCGGATAAGTTGTGTTCAGTTACAAACTGTGTAATTGTCTTTGCAGTGTTAGATGTCATCACCCCTGTGGCAGGATACCTATATAGATCTGGATTTAAAGCACAATTAATTTCCCCAGCCATTAGAATTTTATGAGTGTTCACATTGGGAATGGATACAAATACATTTTGCATGAATTCCCTATCATCGACATTGGGTGCTGTAGAAAAGAAGCTATATAGGTGCCCGACCCGGCACAAAGAGACAGGGGGTCATGAATAAAAATAAAACAAATAAAACAAATATTTATTTTGCTTCAGCTGGGGGACACATCTTCCCTGTGCCCCTCAGCCACAAGCACAAACCAAAACAAAAGGCACACTACTCTCTTCACCACCACTCCTCCTGGCAAGCGTTGTCCTCCTCCTCCTGACACTGGCTTTTTCGGAGTGGTGGCTGCTGGTTCCTTTTATAGTCCACCCGGAAGTGCTCCAGGTGCTTGATCACCCGTTTCCTGTTGCACTTCCGGGTGTGGCTGAAGAACCTCGCAGACGGGCTCAGGAATGCTTGCAGCACCCCATGATGGCCACCCTGGGTCCCAACAGGGCTGTGGAGAACTTCATCTCCCATGGAGCCCTGCAGGAATCTGAGGCACCACTGCCACCCAGGGGGGCTGCCATCTAGCAACACAGGGGAGGTATTGTGCAGCCCATGACTGTTCCCACGGATTACATGTAGAAGGGGCATCCCGGCTGGGCATCGGCCCCGGCTGTCCTTCACAGTACATAAATATTTATCAAAATTACTTTACAGTTACCGATGACAATCACATATCTCCATTCAGGATCTGATGCTACATCTCATACTACAAATGAGATTGTTCTATGTATAAGAATTCGCACACCTCTAGTTCTCTTTGTAAAGCTGGAATGGAACTTTGGCCAGTCCAGTATTTTTGCAGCCGAAATTGATCCTTGCTTAATAATAACAATAAACATTGCCCTCACCCACCTGGAAAGAGGAAATACATATGTAAGAATGCTGTTCATAGATTACAGCTCGGCATTCAACACCATCATCCCCTCAAAACTCGTCTTGAAGCTTGACGACCTTGGGTTGGGGACGACCATCTGCAGATGGATTTTCTCTTTCCTCACAAACAGGTCCCAGGTGGTGAGAGTCGGCAAACACACATCCTCATCACTCATTTTAAACACAGGAGCGCCGCAGGGCTGTGTGCTTAGCCCCCTCTTGTATTCCTTGTTCACCCATGACTGTGTTGCAAAACACGGCACAAACACCATCATCAAGTTTGCAGACGACACAACCATCATAGGCCTTATCACTGACAATGATGAGACGGCCTACAGAGAGGAGGTGCTGGCATTGAGTAATTGGTGCCTAGATAACAACTTGTCTCTTAACGTCAGCAAAACCAAGGAGATGATTGTGGACTATCGAAAACAACAAGGCAGAGAACACCAGGCCATCTACATCAGTGGCATAGAAGTTGAAAGAGTCAACAGCTTCAAGTTCCTCGGAGTAAACATCACCAAGGATCTCTCGTGGACCCTTCACATAGACACTGTGGTCAAGAAAGCTCGCCAGCGGCTCTACTTCCTGAGGAGGCTGAGGAAGTTTGGCATGAATGCCAACATCACCTCAAACTTTTACAGGAGTGTGGTCGAGAGTCTGCTAACGGGCTGCATTACCGTCTGGTATGGGAGCTGCTCTGCCAGCAGCCGGAAATCACTACAGAGAGTGGTGAAGGCAGCAGAGCACATCACGGGCAAGAGTCTTCCTGCCATTGAAGACATTTACTTCCATCGGTGCTTGCGTAAGACAAGCAGCATCATAAAGGACCACAGCCATCCAGCACGCCAGCTGTTCTCCTTGTTACCGTCCGGCAGACGATACAGGAGTCTGGCTGCTCGGACTACAAGACTTAAGAACAGCTTTTACCACCAGGCCATTCGACTCCTCAACAGCAACACCTGAACACTTACACACACTTACATTACATCTACATTGCACTACTCACACACAAACTGTACCTGCACACACTCTGAATACTGACTGGAACATGCATCTGCACTTTATGGAATATGCATCTGCACTTATAAAACATTATCTGTGCAATAACTGTCATTTGTACTTGCTGCTCATTCAACTCATATTGCTCTATAACTTCTTTTAAAACATACACATTTTATTTTATATGACTTGTCTATTTTTAACTTGTAATCTTTTTTTAAGCTTTATTGGATCTAGGCTGAGTGACTTGTTTTTCTCGTCATACACATTTCATTGTATGTTGACCCTGTGTTAACCTATATATGACAAATAAACCTAAACCTAAACCTAAGTGGGTCTCCTGTAAAAATACTATTTTACAAAAGCCAACAGCCATGTTGCGAAGTTTGAGAGCAACAGTTTTGTCAATGACATTTTTCCAAAAAAAACCCGACTGATAGAAACAAACAGTTACCTGATGCAGGAATTTCTATAACATTGAAAGAAGTGTTGTTCCCATGAAATATATTTGAAGCCATAGCCATGGAGGGCAAAAGAACAGTCAACGTGGCTCACAGCTGTATTTGGACAGCAGCACAGACCAAAGCAAGTATGTGTTTGATGAGCTGTTCGAGTTGGTGGAGGGGTAGAGTTTCTGGGCGGGGCTTTGTTGTTCGTTTTCCATGGTTTTCGATGGTGGACGTGGTCGGGTGTCGTAACTGAAACGAATAATGAAAAGTCAACATGGCTCAGAGGTGCATGTGGACTCCTAGCACAGACGAAAGGGACTAACTGGGTGGTCGGTGAGTTTTTGCGTCCGGGCAGATGAGCAGGCAGTGTGAATGCCTAGAGAGCGAGGGTGTTGGTGGGCGGGGAAACGTCTTCCGTGTTCCTGTAGGACCATCTAAGAAGACGCATGTTTGTCGCAGATGCGGTGGACGCCGGTCAGGGAATAAGGAGTGTTGGTGGGCGGGGAAACGTTTTCCGTGTTCCTGCAGGACCATCTAAGAAGACGCATGTTTGTCGCGGATGCGAATTGCTGTATGTAGCGTGTAAAACAGTTTGCTATGGTGCACGTGGTCGTGCGTCGTAACTGAAAAGTCAATGTGGCTCAGAGGTGCATGTGTACTGTAGGACAGACGAACATAAATGACGGTGTTTTTTCCGAGTCGTCGCGTCCGAGTTGATGGGCGTGGCTCTGCGAGTTGTCGTCGTATCCAATGGTCTTAGAGTTGGTGGGCGCGGCTCCTTCCTGCGTGCGCCATGGGTGTCTTACTTGTTGGCGGCTTAATGAATCCACGCCCCTTCCGGCGTGCTTTCCATGGGTGGCTACTTGTCGGCGGCTTAGTGAATTATATATATACTAGCCAACCCGCGGCGTACTATACGCCGCATAATCAGGCCGCTTTTTTAATGATTTTTAAGCACAGGGAAAAAATTAACATTTGAAAAATCCGGAGGGGAGGGGAAGGACGCCCATTACGTCCCATCCATCATGCTAGTCTGCTGATTTCTCGTTCAGTAACCTGTGAGTAGTGATGGGCAGGGTGAAGCCTCGCAAAGCATCAACACGTTTGAAGCAATTGTGTCAAATGCTTCGAAGCATTTGACACTCACCTCTCTCGTGACACCTCCTGGCCATTTTCATTAACGTTACAGAAACTTATGATACACTTCAATGACGTCTGTTAAAAGTCGTATTGGTTTTATTTTTTCGTAGGTACAGACTGACAACGAAGAGAAGGGTTCGTCAGCAGCTTCTAGTGTCTGATGTCTAAAAAATATAAATATAACTAACACCGACAGGCAGAATGCACTATACGATAGCAAGAGTTAAACAAAATAAGACGCCTCACCTCATGCATTCCCGGCTCTTTCAATTAGTATTTACTTTTGCACTGTATCATTATAATCGCTCCTGTTATTAGTATTATAATTAACCCTGATCTTTTCTTGAGATCACATTTAATAGCCTTAAATGTTTTCTTTGGTCTGTCTTAATTAAAACGGAGTAGACAGAAAATAAAGGTTTATCCCTGTACTTTACCATGATATAGGTAAGCACATTTGAGAAAGAAAATGTGAAATCCTTAAATCACAGATGTCATTATTCGATTAAGTATTAAAATCTGCAGTGCTTCGAAAGTTCGACACAGTGTCGAAACCTTAGTATCGAGCGGCCCATCACTACCTGTGAGTCACGTAGAGTTTTCGTTGTTGTTTGCGATTCTGGCCGCTTTTCGCGTACTGAGTTGTTCCGGAGTCACAGTTGAGAAACAGTTTTTTAATGTCTTTTAAGCACAGGGGAAAAAATGAATATGTGGCCCGGTGCATTCTTTAACTGCTTTGTGGCGCTGTAGTAGTACGGCTGCTTTGCAGTAAGGAGACAGTGGAAGATTGTGGGTTCACTTCCCGGTTCCTCACTGTGTGAATAGAAAATTATCCGCGACAAACAAACTGTTTTACACACTGCAAACCAATCCGCGCCACTTTTTCAATGTTTTTTAAGCAGAGGGAAAAAAATGAACATTTGGAAAATCCGTAACGCTGCTTTTAGTAAGTACAATGCACACGTGTTTAATTTGCCAGCCACTTTTTGCCAGCTGTCTTTTCTGGTTTGGGCCGCTTTTGCAGTGTTACCTCATGTGTATATTATATCTTGAAATCCTTCGAGTTGCTAATTAACTAACACCCACCCACTCAGCTTGTGTGAAAAAAATGCGCCCGTTCTTTCATCATTTTGTTGCAGCCTATCAAAGACTTGCTGATCATGTTTTGTAGACTCAATATATATTGGCTTTTCACTCAGCGCGAGGGCGCGCATTCATCTCGGATTATTACATCTTGCTAGACTAATCTGCTACACGGCTGCGTTTGAAAAACCGACTTATCCCGGATGAGTTTCACCGGCATTAATGATTAGGAATCTGGTTGGAACTAAACCCTACAGCCACAGGGGTTCACCAGGACTGAGTATGGCAAACACTGCTGAACAGAGACGAAACCGACTCAGGTGAGGAGTGGGGGCGGGCAAAGTAGTTTCAGCTATTGATTATTCAGTGTTGTTTGCCTGGGTGTCTGATCTGCTCAACAGGATCTATACATATTAATAAAAGGCAAAGCCCTCACTGACTGACTGACTGACTGACTGATTGACTGACTGACTGACTGACTCACTCATCACTAATTCTCGAACTTCCCGTGTAGGTGGAAGGCTGAAATTTAGCAGGCTCATTCCTTACAGCTTACTTACAAAAGTTAGGCAGGTTTCATTTCGAAATTCTACGCGTAATGGTCATAACTGGAACATATTTTTTGTCCATATACTGTAATGGAGGAGGCGGAGTCACGTATCGCGTCATCACGCCTCCTACGTAATCACGTGAACTAAAAACAAGGAAGAGATTTACAGCACGAGTCAAACGCGGGAACGAAGGTAAATGACGTTAATTTTTGACTGTCTTTTAATACTGTGTAAGCATACATATTAACACGTGCAATTAAACGTGTGCATTTACGGGGTGATTTCTCAGGCTTAAAAGCTTGCCTTTTATCAAACGCGGGAACAAAGGTAACTGACGTTGTTCACTGTCTTTTAATACTGTGTAACCATACATATTAACACATGTGCAATTAAACGTGTGCATTTTCGGGGTGATTTCTCAGGTTTAAAAGCTCGCCTTTTACTAAAAAGGTAAATGCAAAACTATTTTCAATCAGTTTATTGAAACGCTCCCGTTAAGGATTGCAATAACATATTCGCGAGATAAAAGAACGAAGTAGGGGGAAATGAAGGAAGAGCCGCAAACAGAGAAGAGCAAAAAATTCATTAAACAATTGAGAAGGGAGCGAGTGAAGCATACAAGCATGTTCATAAGGGAAACAAAGCACGGTGTAAAACGTAAGTTTAAATTAAGTTTATAGAAACGCTCCCGCTGCGGATTGCAATAACATATTCGCGAGATAAAAGTTTAATGAGAAGACACGAGGTATAAACGAACCACACGCCGTGGCGCAACGTTAGGGGCAACAGTTTCAACCATTCTATGATCTGCTTCTCGCAACTGAAAGACGGCACATGTTAGCCGACTTGCTGACCGCAACGTTAGGGGCTTCAACTCTGGCACTGACGATAGAGATTCGATTCACGAGAGGGGATGCAGTGAGTGTGTATGCCTGATGAGCCCAGAATTAGGGAGAAACACGTGTCGCATACTCTTTGCATTATTTGAAAGTAAACTATTAAAACCATTCTATGATCAGCTTCTGGAAACAGAAAGAGGGCACGTGGCGGATGTAAGGCGACTTCCTGACCAACCACAAGCGTTACCTGGCAGTTAACCACCCATACAGTCAGATTGTGATTCAGAAAACGAATGCCATGAATGTAATTACCACGATCTACATACTGTCAAATAAACGAAACACACGCCGTAGCGCGACAGCTGTGAAAAGCGAGGTTCAGAAAAAAACAGATCCTTAACAAATTGTTATTGGTATATTTTCGATCCGTTTAAAAAGGTTTTCTTTTCTTATTAAAAAATTAAAAGCAGTACTTCGCCGCAACGAACCGCGAGAATTTGGCTATATATATCTGCTTCTCGCAATTAAAAGAGGGCACGTGGCGGATTTTAGACGACTTCATGACCAAACATAAGTGTTACCTGCCAGGTAGGGTTACCACTTTTAATACAAAAAAATAAGGGACGCATACTGCAGCGGGTGCCACATCTCAGTGCCAACAGTTTGCAGACTCTACTTAAAAGACCCGCCCTCCTCACTGGACAGTTAAAAAGACCAATCAAACTAACGATGACATCAAGTATTACCCAATCAAAAGTAGGAAAGGAGGCATCTTCA